>NW_007578046.1:0-161672 GCF_000690725.1 Stegastes partitus | reverse complement strand
AAAAAAAAAAAAAAAACACTGGGCACGACAAGATTTTCTTACCCAGCAGGCATTTCGAAAATTTCGCACAAATACTGGAGGTGTGTCTCCCCTTTTTTTTTTTTTTTTTCCTTTTTTCTTTTTCCTCCCTCAACTCTCTGATCTCACACAGAAACACAAACAGCTGAGCGACCCGTTTCTTTTGAGCGTCAAAATACACAATTAATCGAGTTCAAACGAGGCTAATGGAAGATAACACGATGTTCAGAGCTGCGGATAGGGTGCAGGGAGGCTGCGATCAGTCGTGCACATCATCAGATGTCGCTGATTATCCATTATTACGCCGAGCTCTGAGAATTAGATCATTTTCTTGGTGGCAGGATTTTTTTTTTTTTTTTTTTGGAAATGGGCGTGATCTTGCCTCCTTCATCCAAAAATGATGCTGCACACAACCGCCACTTCTCTCTCTCCTGTGCCTGCTTTAGTGGAAGTGCATGGATGATATATAAAAATAAATAAATGTGGAGTATGAGAAGCCCTGCCTTCGTGCAGCTGCTGCGCCTCCGGGCTGCCTGCTGCTTTGCGCCCTTGACATCGCCGCGGCGAGCTGCCTCCGCTGCTCCTCGCTCAGCTCGCTCAGGTCGACCGGAGTCCCGTCGGGGACCCGGACGAAGCCGCCCTTCCCGTCAGGTGCCAGCCCCTCCGGTAGCCCAGACGGCGGCCCTTCGCCTCCTTCCAGGCTCGCTTCGTTCCCCATGATCGACCCCTCCCGTCCTCCTCCTCCTCCTCCTTCTTCTCCTCCTCACCCCCCTCCACCACCTCCTCCCGTAATTCGGATTCTTCTTCTCGCTCCTTTTTTTTTTTTTTTTTTTCCTCCTCTTTTATCTCCAAAGAGCGCAGCGAAGACGTCGTCCCTCGGTGTGTGGAAACATCTCAGCTGATGTTGTTGTCTTTTCTTCTAGATGTATTTATATTTCTCTGGTTCCCTTCCTCCTCCGTGTCTCCTCGTCTTTCTCCGCGTTTCTCGTTGTTTTTCTGTGTCTCGCATCTCTGCAGCCGAACACCACAGTTACCACAGTTTTCCGTGAAGGGGGGTCTCCGTCTTTTTTTTTTTTTTACTACCGCGCGCACACGCAAAAACAAGTTCCTTTATGATTTTTTCACAATAAAATCCCTCCATCGGGTATTTACACTGTCGAGTAAATTCTGTTATTTACACATAACATTTAAAACCCTCCTATCACCTTTGGGGTAAATTTGACTCCATTCAATGTTAAACATCTCAACAAAAAAAAATCATTGACATATTGTTTTCAGTTTTATTTAAGGTGCTATTCACACATAAACTTGGGTAACAATTTTAATTATGCTATTTTCTGGAGGTTTTAATTGCTGAGGTCAAATTGAACACAAGGATAAAAGATGTCAGTAAATCTGAAGGTAATAGGAGGGTTAAAACAACAGCCCTGTCACTGAGAATAAGACTGGTTTTGCCAATTTCCTTTATGTATAGAGTTTAAGATGCTGTCATTTATGCCTCCTTCATTTAAATATTGTTACAAAACCCTACAAAAGATGATATAAAACAATACTTAACTACACATTATTGCTTTTTGCTTTATAAGCACTGCAACTATAGCTTTTTTGATTTTCTTTTTTTAAATTTCTATTTATCTATTTGTGTATTTATTTGCTTTTTTTTTTCCGTTTACTTTTTAGGCACTGTGTTTCTTACATCATTCTTTTTTTTCTGAGCAATATCTGGCACAAGAATTTCCTTGAGGATTAATCTTATCTGATCTATAATAAATGATAACACTAAGAACCTACACCAGTATTATTTATGGAGATTAGAAATGAAGTTATGTCCCAACAAAAATACACACTAAAGCCCAGCAAATCCAGTGATAAGCTGGATTCTTTGTGTATTTTTTTTGTGTATTATTATTATTGTAACATAGGAGGATTTTACTTTATTTCAACCCAACATAAGCGGCTTAATGTTGCATTTAGATTAGAAACCTTAAAAATCCCTAACATGCATCATTCAGACAAACTTTTTTCTTTTTCTTTTCTTTCTAATGATGCATTCTTACTCTGGAAGCAGCAAAGGTGTATAAGTCAAAGTGGTTTTGGAGGAGGACACCCCAGCACATTTATTTTAGTTATGCTTTTATATTGAAAGTTAAAACTCTACGCCTTCCTCTCTTGGTCCATGTAACTGTGTTCGTCTTGACGCACATCCTCCAGCAGCCTCTCTCCTCTCCTCTGCTGCTCAACGCGCATGTTCCGCCTCTGACAGGTGATCCGAAGACATCAGCAGAGGAAAATATGTTTTTAAAGGGGACCAACTCCACTAAACGTGTCTGGTTTGATCGTCCAAACAGTCCAGTCTGAGAGGAACAAGGAGGGCAGGAGGGGTCACTGATCCTCTACTTTTTTACTATATTTCTGCTGGTGAAGTAGGTTAAACCAGAGGAGACGGTTGTAAATAATGTTTGTGGGTCAAGTATCTGGGGCTCCTTCATATATACTGTATGATCACACATCCTCTAACAAAGTCTCTGGATAAGAAAGATGCTTTTCAAGCTTTATGCTAAATAAGTAATGTGTCTTTACCCACCCAGAAACCGCCATTCAGGTCACACAGCCACAAAACATCAGAGCAGTGCCACTCTAAAAATTCATACACCTAATTTTGAAGGAAGCTGGTGCCATGAAATATTCAAAAACATACATCTGCGCAGGTTTACACACAACCAATAGTATAAGTAATGTCTCAAATGCTTTGTTTTGTCCCCCCAGATACCTCATTTCATACCTTTATTTTCTCAGATATGTTAATGTGCAGCTGAAGGCTGGTGGAAGCATGTGGGGGGAAATCAGGTTTCACCGACTGCAGCCAGATAAGTCGCAATGAATTCTTTATCTCCTCTCCTCTTCTGAAGATTTGATTGCTGCTGTTATCATGGAGAACACAGCATGGGATCAAATGAGTGTAATATAAAAGCAAACGTAATGAAAACAGGCTGCAACACGTTGGTAAACTAAGCGACGCCACGCACGTCAGCGTGAACCTGTAGACAAAACTGCGTTACTTCAGCCCACAAATGACTGCAAATCAAACCCATTTAGACCCACTTTCCGGGAGAATATGCACAAGCGGTCACCAGATCCAGCAAGTAGCGTATTAAAACACGTCGGCTCTGCTGTGCGTCAAGGAGATGTGCTGCGATATGACAGCAAATGCTCATTTGCTCTGTTGTGTGCGGAGCTCTGGGGCAGATTTGTCCTCGGTGCACCCGACTCAGAGCCCTGAGTACCTGCACAGGGGTGGAGGGGAAACCGGGCGACTAGCTTCTGTATCAAGGGAAATAAAGACAGAGGACATTGCTTCTGCGTTTGCATCCAAATAACACTACAGACGATGCCGCAGATCATCATTTAAAACCAGATCTTAGATGTAATGGCAGCCACTGTGCATGTGGTGTTCTGTCCTCTGCATATATTGTTGGGAGCTGTAAGCCCACAGAAGAAGTATTATCCTTTGAGTTCAGCTCAGATATGACAGAAATCTCCAAATCATAGGGGGAACTCACCAAAAGTAAGGGTTTATGTGTTTGTCTGAAGGGGTAGTTTGACATTTCATAGAAATGCGCTTATTTGTTTTCTCTTCCAGACGGTCAGTATCACTCTCACGTCCGCCTGAAGCCAGATGATGCTTAGCGTAGCATGAAGACGAGAAATAGGGGTAAACAGCTAGTGTGGCTCATCCCAAAAGTAAGAAAATCCACCTCGAAAGCTCACTAGTTATGATCATCTTTAATCCCGTTCAATAAATAAGGGTGAAAAGGTTAACTATGGGTTTATAAGGGGCTACATTCTGGATTTCTTCAAGGGCTCAAGGAAATCATGCTACCATGCTAACCAATGATGCTCCTATATTCTCTTTTTAGCAAATTATTTAAAGTTGCACCTGAATTTTCAGCTCAAAATACTGCTGAGATGAAAGGTTCATTTCACTGTGACCACATCAACCCTGGTTTTAGCCCTGATCAAAGTAGACTTTTTCAGTGTCTGTAGCTTTAAATGCTGCTGAACCGCTGCTGTCCATGCCCCCTTCAGGAAGAAGACTCTCTCTGAAAATGGCTCTGGAGTGAGTGGCTGTTAACATGTAGTCTTAATGGGTTGTGTTTCAGTCACTATATCATATTTGTTCAGTGGTCTAACATCAGAAAGAAAAATATGTAAATATAAAGAGATTTATTGGGAATTCTGCTGCAGTATATGTGAGCACAGGGAGCAGGAGAGAAGAGTTTATGTTGCACTGCTGGGAGTGCATGAACACTTTTGTGTTCACTCTTGCAGCCAACAGAAGAATATTTGGTGTGTTTTGCTCGTGGCTGAGGCAGCTAAACGCTAGCAGAAGCAGTTTTAGAAAGCAAATAAACGTGTTGGGCTGTGAGGCAGCTGCTAATTCTGAATAGCTCAGCTAGTAGCAAAAGGCAGTGAGGGGGCAGGATTGTACAATGTTTATTGTTTTAGCTGCACAACTATTGGTTGCCCAGAAACTGAATAAAATGCTTACTTACAGCTGGGAGGCCAGCTAGTTACAATTAGCTTAGCATAGCTCAAAGACACAAAAAAGTAGTTTAGTGCATGACGAGCATGAAAAGTCTTTTTTTTTCTCAGAATAAACTAATAAAATATATGTTAAACAGTGAGCCTGAGAGCAGGAAGAACTTTTTTAGACCAAGCCCAATTAGCTTTATGCTCCAGTGTCCTGGCTGTCGCATCAAATTGATGTCAGTTATATCTTCACAAGATATCAAACATGTCTCAAAATATCACACTATTGTTTTTAATACAAGGCTGGGAGGTAGCTGGTCTTATGTGAATATGCTGGTGGCCAGATTCAAGGTTCAAATTGCAGCTTCTCTTAGTTTCCTTTCAGGCTTTGCTTTTCTTTTTTCTTTTTTGCCGGCCTTCGGTCCTTCTTCCCGCACATTTGTTCATCCCTGCCTCCCTCGTCTCCTTCGCTATGCATAGATATGCCATATTTTTAATATTAGCCTCCCTCTCTCTGCTCTCTCCCTCCTCCTCACCTCGGTGCATGTGTGGGCCGAGGTGAGTTTCGGTGTCTGTCTTCAGTGATAAACGATGGTAGTGTAGCGATTGCTCTGTTCCTCCCCTTCTTCCCACTGACTGCTGAAGCATGGCCTGATTGTCTCTACGCTTTGAGGCGGAAGCAGCCCATACATGCATGCTCGCTCGACCCCCTCTCTCTCTCCTTCTCTGTGCATATCTCACCCACATATTACACACTCTGACTGAAGTATTCAGTCATGCAAAGCAAACACAGTCACCCAGAAACGCAGACGGACGGGCAGACAGTCGCGCAAACAAACACACACAGGTGTAAAGGCACAACATCAAACACAGGCCTGGGGACAAGCACTCTCTGAGGCATGTGCAAACCCAGCGATTTATACAGATGCACACACACACACACACACACACACACACACACACACACACACACACCTGCATACAGTGTAGACACAGTACACTCATTAGCACAGTGCTGTCAGGGCCCTTCAGGTACACGTCTGTTAGAAAACCCTGAACAAAATATAGAAATTTGATCTGCTACAGAAAACTACACAAATAAGCAGTCAGATCTTATTTAAGATAATGTATCAACTATTAAAATCCTGCATTAAAAGTTCTTGGACAGCTACTTAAATGAGACATCTGAGAAGTTTAAAGGGGAAATAACACTTTGTTGAGCTATAAGAGGCTCCAACTAGACACTGCTTTCTAAAACAATACAAAAATGTTGGGGACCACTGGTTTAACATCCAACGAGGTTTTTTTTAGTTTTCTATCATTTCATGTGTTTTTAATGTAAAAGGTGAATACAACTGTTGGGTGAATGTTGATTAAAATGTATATTTCCTTCTGAAATGTTCTGGAGAAGAAGCATAAAATGGAAATAAGGTACTTATGCACTTTCCATCACTGAACTTACATTCCAAAAACTCCTCTCCAGCACTTTTACACACCAGCGTTGCATCGATATGTGTGTTTGTGTTGTGCAGCCTCGCCAGTGTAACTTGAGTCTGGTAACCAGATAACGCATGCTGCACTGTGTTCATTAAATTTGAATACTCAGTTGGGTATGAGGCAAAGAAGCTAACAAAGGCAGTTTAGTTTGCTGTAGAGACACGTTTCACTGCAAAACTCCAGTTTAAAGCAGCTTCCAAAGCACAACAACAGGTTGATGCAGTCAGACGACTCACCTGAAACACACTCCAGACTGATTCCTTTAAGAGTATAGCACCTAAAATCAAAAATAAACTCCTAAATAAACTTCCAGAATCTTCCCTCTGGAGCTTTAACTCCATAATCCCCATGCAAAGAGCAAACCAGAGTTACATACCTGTGCTAGTGTGCAGAAGTGTGCGTCTGCTTGCCTCCTCCTCGTCGTCGGTGTGTGATGAGGCGACTCCCAGGTGACGGTGTACTTGCAAGTGACGTTTAATTTCTGGTATATTCGGACTGATCCTCCCTCATCCCTATTAGCGTCCTGGCACACGTCAGATTCCGCCCTCAGCGACAATTTCTCCTGACCACGGAGACGCAGCGGACTAAAAATATTTTTTAAAGTCACAGAGGCTCACTTTGCTTTCTTCACCCTGTCTTACCATCTACACGCACTGGGGCGGGTGCACGGGCCAGGCGTGCTCGGCTGCACCTGCCACCAGCACACACACACGCACTCGCACTAACACAAGCACGGACAGACAAAGACACTCGTGCACAGACATAAGCAGCCCCCCTCTAATCCTCTTTTCTTCTGAAAGATAGGCCAATCACACACTGCTCTGCACTGTAAGCTGTTTTCTTGTAAACACGGGGCATGTGAGCGCCATCCTGCTGGAACTTCCTGCCACGGTGGAGGGGTCAAGTTAACTGGCAATCAACTGCAAAAACAAAACAAACAAGCAGAAAAAAAAAAGACTCCAGCATCAATTATTCATCTTTTGGCAAACTACATTTTACCCTCAGAAGACTTTCTCCCCCCTCCCTCACAAATGCCTTCAAAGCTCCATTAAGAAGCCATGATACCACCATCTGTTGAACGCAAACAATAAAAGTGGGTGACATAACTGCCGAAATACGGAAAACATATATGATTGCTCTGCAGTATTTAAGAAATAGGACACACGTCTCTCTCAGAGCATGCAGAGGCAGTTTCCTTCCAGCTAAATTCTCTGTGAATAATGTTCCACGCTCCCTGAAGACACACAAAGGCGTCTGATTCAGAGACTCAACACAATGTCGAAGTTATATAAGTCCCTTTGTTTCTTACAAATACACACAGCAGCACAAATACAAAGAAGTGCATGCGTGCGTGTGTGTGTGTGTGTGTGTGTGTGTGAGTGTGTGTTGAACTGGCAAAAAGCTCTGTCTGAGATGTTACGGTGTAAAAAATGTGCAAAATAAGAGCAGCATGTGCTGAAAACCAGACTACACACTGTCTCAAGGCTTAGTGGTCTGTCTGTCCCGCGTCACCTGTTCTCTCCCTGTCATGATGCTGCGGATTTAAAAGGTGGATGAAGTCACCGAGGAATCCCTGCACTCACCTTCAGCTCTCCTGTCTGTCTAGATTATACAACCGAGTCCTCAAATCTTAGCTCTCGGCGATAAAGACGCTAACTTTTGAGCAGCGAAACTGACCTCAAAATCACTGTCTGCAAGGATTTATTTCAAGGTTGTTACGGTTGCGGGGGTGAAGGGCATGGGAAGGAGACTTTAACTGGTAACAGGACTGTTAATAGGATTTACTGGTCATTGTCTGGAAGCCAATAGCCAAAGCCACTCATCCAATGGCTGATTGATGGAACGGCAGCACGGCCTTCTTGCCAAATGAAGGTGAAGAGTTAACAGCGAGGTGTGGATACGGTACAGCTATTGTTGAACATCTCTAATGATAGTTATCTATCCAAATAACTAGCCGCGGTTTCCACTTTGTGCTCAGTCAGTGCGAGGCGCTTGTTCTCGCTGCACTTCTCGGTGATCAGTCAGTGTGACAGCACTCTGATGTCGACTTCCTTGGAAGTTTGAATTCCTACGAGGATACCAGTCATTTTTGTGTCTGTTCAATGGAGGCGGCGGCGGCTCATGCTAATTAACGAGGTTTTCTGCGGCGTGTTTCACACACAAGCTGCAGCCAGAAGCGAAGACACACTTGAAGGAACTTTCAGGAGGAAAACCAACCTAAAACTGGGGTTTAACAAGGTCATAATATACTGCCTGTTTTAAGCTAGAGCTTTACATCAATGACCATCCGTTACATTCAAGTCCTTGCCAAACAAGTTTACACAATGCTGATTAGGCCGGTGTCAGTGGCAGGTTAATCTCCCCGTATTTCTCTATTTCGCAGTACACCAGAGTTTTAAATGTGCTTTCTGAGGTGACATTCCCACGCTGGTGCACTGGTGGCAATGCATCTTACGTGAACCGGCAATGATTGGAGTCAGCAACAGCAACTAGGAGTGTTGTTGTGGCCGTAATGAACAAGCCTAGGAGGCGTCCAAAAATAGCTTCTGATGCTCCGGATAAAAAAGAAACTGGGCGTTCAAAGGAAGGATTAGTCTAAAAAAGAAAGCGATCAACGCTTTCCCTGTTATGACATCACAACAGGCTGCCAACCTGAATGGCTCCTTCAGAGACACATTTTCTGATCCAAGGAGCAAAGAAAGAAACAAAGTGTTGGTATTTTCTCTCATTTAGTTGGTCTCTAAACAAAGTGGTGCCACCTAATCATGCTCAAAAACAATGAAAAACTGTATTTTGTGTAATGTGGCACCTTTGCAATAGCAGGGAACCCAAATGAATGGACACCAACTTCATGTAAAGGTATGGACTATTACCTCAAAGGAAAGTTTGGGGGAAATTTGTGCTTTTTTTTTTAACTAGCAGTGACGAGTTTACTTTGAGCATCAATACTGTTTTCATGTGCGTTCACTGGACACCACCAGCAGCAGCAGCTAGCTTAGCATAAAAAGTGCAAATATGGGAAAACATCCCAGCTTTCTCTGAAGAAAACAACAACATGCACAACTCATGAACCTCAGTAATTAACACATAATATAATAATTAGGAAAATAGAGACACTCCAGGAAGTAACTGTAAAGATCAGAATAAACTTTTCTGACTTCATGCTAAGCTAAGCTAAGCTAACTAAGTCCTGGTTCTAACATCACAGAAACAAGAGCAGTCTTCTCATCCAACTTGGAAAAGGGCAAAAAACATCTACCTATTCCTTTAATTTTAGGTTTAAAAAATAAACTTACATCACTCTTTGATGAAACAATACTAATGAACACATAATATAATAAATAGGACATCAAAGTCACTCCAGGGAGTAATTGCAATGTACAGAATAAACAAAACCTTTGCGTCCTTATGCTAAGCTACGCTAACTATCAGCTAGATTCATAGAAAAAAGAGCAGTAGCATTCTTCTAAACTGACTCTCATAAGCATATTTTACCAAAATAAATAAATAAATAAAAAATCTAACGACTCTTAATTTTAAATTTTAAAAATAATCTTTAGTCACTCTTTGATGAAACATGAAAATTTTGACATGCAACTGAAAAATGCTCGACCAAATACAACTACAAATTGTGATATATATTTGCAGTATTAATAAATAACAGAACCTATGTTTGGACTCTGATGGTATTTTATCAAACCGGTCAGAGAGTAGATGCTGATGTGGGTTATTCATGCTTTTCATTTCCCTATATTTGCAATTTCCTTTGGAGAAATGTGAGCTTTGCGAACCAACCTTCAGAATCGTGGCTCACCAGTATAATGGATTTGCGTTCTCCTCCCCACTCTCTCCTCCTCTCACGCCACGTGCCTCTTTCATTTCTCTTGGTGAATTGACAGCAGCTGACATCTTAACTAATGCTGCTCTGGGATCTAATGGGCTGATTCATCAGTTGTTGAAGAGGGCCGGGAGTATTGTCCTATAGGGGGGTAAAAAAAAAAAAAAAACGCTCGTTTTAGGAAGTAGAAGGGATGAGAGATAATGTCAAAGTAATGTGGCTTTGAATGCCAATCAAGTCACACACACACCCACGCAGTTCATGAATCATTAACAGCACACACCTGTTGTCAAGGTAGTGCGTCATAGACGGAGCGTCAGTGGTTCGCAGTGAGGGGGTAAGTCCCTCGTGTTCAGCTAGACGAAACACAGATGAGTCACACTGAAGAAGGAGCATCACGTATACTTACATGCACATCGCATTATAAAGCTAACAAGGGAGGTTTACATAAAACTCCACAGGCCTTTGGGTAATTTTCCAAACGCTGCTGCAGCTTTAATAAAAACCTTCTAATGCTGCTGAGGTGATGCTTGGACCAAAGCGCTTTGGCAGTCCTTGATGATTTACCAAGTCCTTGAACGTAACCCCGCAGCCTTGTGTGAATCAGTATTCTCTTCAGAGACAGACAGGAATAGGTCATTGATCACCTCATCAATCCCAAGCAATCAGTGAGTGGAAGCGTGCGCGAGGTGGGATTCGGTGTATATCTGAACCGACACGCGTGCCCGGCTGTGCAGCCGCGTACAGGCGTCTCTGTTTACGACTCCCAGCCTTGTAGCTCGGTGTTGAAGGGGCGGGATCGCGGCAATAAATCATGGCTTCTTAACGACACACGGAGAAACAACAAGTCCCAGAGGCCGCTGTGTACACCCCGAACCCCCGGTGGTAATATCTGCAGGGACATAAAGCATGTAGTTATGTGGCAATTATTTGAAAATGAAAGGACGACATGATTGAGAAGCTGTTGTTTCAGGCAGAATGAAGGCACGCTGATGAGCAAGTTTAGTGCTCAGGTAATATATTGCACGAAGGGACTGATTGGTTTGGTTTGAGGCAAGCATCAATAACAGGGTGGATTATTTCATTATCAATAAATAAATATGAGAAAACATTTGTGGAGAGAATAATAAAGGTTCAAACACACTGAAAAGTCGTGCACCTATCTCACAACACTAAGTTACAATATGCAGATTTACTAGAAAGCCTGTATCAACACTGGGAGTGTGATTTGAGACATGCAAAATAATAGATGCAATGAAGTTGCATTGTGGGAAATGTGGAGTAAAATCCATTATTTTCGAGCTTGACCCACACTAGCCAATAAAAGTTAAATGTTAAATATGTCAATTTTAAACACAATCTTTAATCTCTGCCACTAGGGGTCCATCAATGGAAACAGCAACAAAGGATGCATGGGGGTGCCTCCAAAAACCATTCCAGCATGTCACACACACAAAAATGCATGTCCCACTGCAAAAAACACCACGATGACCTCCTGCAACACTTGCAATGCAGTATGCTTTTCTGGCCATTTTGACCCACAATCCTTTGCAGAACAGAATATACATCACGCATCATGGTGTCTTGTGCAAGTACAAAAGATGTCTGCTTATTTTACACTGTGATGGATATTTAAGCAGGATGGTCAAAGCCTAAGATGCAGTTATTGATATAATGAAGCAGTGTGTCCCAGTTGTATGCATACTGCCTGCAACCATACGTACTTTGTGAGGGTGGCTGAGGTACCTACTGGAGGAAACAAGTACGGGATTTGGAATGCAGCTACAGTTTAATGAAATAAAATGAAATTAAAAATACTTTATTTATCCCAGAAGGGAAATTCAATGATGTTATATATTTTTTTCAATAATGATGTTGTGAATGTGAGTTTTGGTCTTCGCCACTATTTTGCGATGAAACTCGATCATACAGTCTATAGATGTGACAGAGGTTAAATCCAGATGAAACCCCTGGTGTTCAATGTGAGGAAATGCATTTCTTTATGGATGGAATAGGAGAAAGGCTACATTTGTGGGGTTTTGGCCAGTTTTTGAGGAATATGGACATGAAGCATTACCATGACAAAAACAAGCCTAATAATACAGTTTGTAAACTACTTTGTTCCAAGATGTACAAACTTATGTTCACTCTGTACGTTAAACAGCTAGCATGCGTAAAACTAGCTAAACTAGCAGCAGGCCACGTTTGTGTGTGTTTGTGTCTTTTCACTTCTTTTTTTTTTCACTTTTTCTCCAATAATTCCCTTCAGTATCAATAAAGTTTTAACATCTTTTCTGTCTTAAACTTGTTGTTTAATTAGACAATTACAAAATTTGACTGTCAACACAGTCAAGCTACTGACTAGCCTGTTAGCTTTTTAGTTTTTCATACTTCTTGTCAGTTTATCTCCAAAATCTACCGCAAAAGTTAAAATTTTCACTGTACACTCTTAAAAAAAAGAAATCTAATTTCATGTAAGTTTTATGTATGTAAAGTCTATTTTTCTGTATTTTTTTAATCATGTGTTTAACTAGCTAGTTTTATATTTGGACATTAATTAGGTATCTACACAATTTGACTGTCAAAATAGCCAATTAGTTGATGAGCCTGATAGCTTATTAGTTTTTCCAGCTTCTTGCAACACAGTGTGCTCTCTCCAAAATTCAACGCAAAAATAAAATTTTGAACATATACTGGGAAAGAAAATCTGTAAGTTTACATAATATTTATTTATTTTTGTGATCAATATCAATGTCATTACAAAAATATACTGAATTAACATGTCTAATGTAAAGAGTGTTACTGACCATAAAATCGTATTTTTCTTTTAAAATTAAACCTAAATTCTTCTACATAAACAGTGTTTAAACAAGTTTATTTCACAAACAGTTCCTTTCTTGTTACTACATGAAACTGTCTAATTTCTAATGTAAAATAACATTTTTTAAAAACGGCGATAGCGAATAACCTTAAAATAGCTTCTTTTCTTTTTTTAAAAAAAAGGTATTTGGATATTTTGACATAGTGTTTACACACATTTGCAAATTTAGTGAAATTAATAAATAAATAATTCATAAATATTTCCTTTTTATATCATAGATGAAGCTGTCTAGGGTCAAATATAACATTAAAAATCTGTCCCTGTAAATCACTGTAAAATTACATTTTTTTTAAATAAAGGACATTTGAACTTATTGACATTATGAGAGTGCTTAAATATGTTTGTAAATTTAGCTTAACTTTACAATGATTTCCTTTTTATTTATTTGATTTAACAGATCAAATCAAAGTTTAATATTGTCAGTTTATTTCTAAAATCTGACACGACAACAAAGTCCTAAACATGTCGACATACACTCTTGTTCCTCCACACACCTGTCCAGACCGTGAGTCCAGTGAATGGTTCAGAGCGGAGCTAAGAGCAGCGAGCAGCACCAGGAGATCACAGCGGGGCTTGGTCTTGATGGAAAATGTCATCTGTCATCAAGGAGAGCCGTTATGCATCAGGTCTCTCCCTCGGTTGCCATGGTTTCTGCTGCAGCTGCCACTCACCTGCAGGGTTCCTAATTATGGGATCACTTGAAGATTAATGCGCTGGACGTTACAGTTCCCTGCAGCACAACGCAGCTCACCTGCATCCACACATGCGTCCCTGCTTCTCGCAGCAGTTTACACAGCTGAACTGCAGGTGATGGATGGACTCTACAGATGTTACAGCATCAGCAAGGAGGAGGAGGAGACGGGTGAGCTGGGAAGCAAGGAAGTGAGAGGGGACATAGTTCATAGCAGAAGAGGGAAACACCATCATTCAGAATGAAATAAACAATCATACTGTGTGTTATTTTTTAAATCGACTGTATATAGTGGTGGTGGTGAGGCTGGCACTGAGTTCAGCCGCCTGCTGCTATCTTGTCCTGCCGCTGACCTAAATCTCCTCCTCTCTCCTTGCCCACAGACTTGATTTCCCACAATCCCCTGGGCTAGCTCCTGGGCAAGAAGGAATGAGTCAGTGCTTCTGAATAGAGCCGACTTTCAAGAGTCGTGAGGAGCTTTGGCTGCGTGTGCACACTCACACATATCATGTACGTTATTCAAATAATGTGCATTTGGCCTGAAGCAAAAATATGTTGGTATCAATTCTCCGCTGTGTCGTACCTCAACAAACACATAAACAAGCTGTGGATTACTGTACACAGAGACTCTGACCAGGGCTGTATGATGAAGATCCAGTGATGCACTGCCCACTGGGCTGGTGAACACATGCCACACAGCTCAGACAACAAGCCGATGAACTGGCAGTAATGAAATATTTATCTAATTTAGATGCAACAGAGCAGCTAAAACACTGTGAAATGAAAAATGCAATCTTGATTCAACACTAAAAATCTCGCATTGTGGTACACTGGGATGCAGGAAACTTTATGCATCTGTGGAGTTTTACTTTTGAATTGTGGAAATTTCTTATTTTTTGCTCCACAATAGACTGAAACTCTTTGATCCCTACCCCACTATCTCCACCTGTCAGCAGCTCCATACTGTACATTTTCATTTTCAGTCAAAATGTGGGAGTACAATACGAGAATAATGTAATGTTTTAGCAGAAATTAACCGATTATCTGTTGTATAAATGCACATCCTGTAGCAGACAGTAGTGGAGCCTGACTGTTGTTGAGTCAGCTGGTGTTTGCCAAAAAGAACAACAAGTAAAAAAGCAGAAAAATAGCTCTGAGGAGCAGATATGCGGGGACACGTGTGGAGGAGAGCACTTCAGACAGAGGAGAAGCTCCCCTACAGCAAACACCCACAACAACACAACGGTCAAGTCGTCCCCCTTTTCTGAGGCTGAAAACGAGGATCTTAAAGACTCCGACAGACACGCAGGACATTCAAGGACAGTCGTCATGGCAACAGCAGCAGCAAATTCATAATGTGTGAGAAACTTGAGGGCAGGAAACATGATTGTGCCTCCCCAATCACTCCAGCCGACACACACACACACACACACACACACACACACACACACACACACGGACAGTTACTGAGCACGCAAACGTTGTGTTCGGAGGCGTCTTATTTTGAAGGGGAAGCATTTCTGTAAAAAAAAAAAATACTACAACATGTCAAGATGTCAGAGCTCCACTTCAGACCTCATGAGGAGGCCTTGATGAGCTGTGATAAGAGTCTGTGGAGGAGGAGGAGAACCAACAGCGACCTCTGCTGGCCCTGCAGGAGAATCATCACCTTCTCTGTGACCAACTCTGCTGGTATTGGTTTAAGTTGCATTTTTACTCGACATGTGTGACAGAAAATAGGAAGCAGCAAAGTAAAAGATGTCTGAATTCCATTAAGTTTCAGGAAACAGAGCAGAAATCGTTGATGAAATTAGTAACAACAGGGTTTTTTTCTACTTTAACAAACCAAAATGTTGTAAAAAAAGAAAGGGCTACATAGGCGGCAAATTATTGTTTCTATTGTCGATGAATCAATAATATCTTCTTCATTTTTATATTCATTTAATTTATTTTATTTCAATTCTTTTTCATAATAATATTAAAAATAATTATATAATGAAATTGTATAGAATAATATTAAACAAAATGATAGAATTTATAAATATGTATTTTAAATAATATAAAACTATTAATATTTCTAGATATTGCAAATTATTCTAAAACATATATTTTTTATAAACATATGTATATATACAAAATAAAATGTATAAAACTATATATTTTATTCAAAAAATAAACTAATAAAAATAGTTTGAAAAATTAAATAATGCATTTAATTGAATCAATTCATCTATTAATTTTTAGGTGTATGCAATATATGAAAATGGATTTAAAAAAAAAAAAAAGTTCATTAGTGTTTCATAAAGATCAATATCACATCCTACTAGATCTTGTTTTGTCCACGACCCAAAGAATTTCATTTTCAGGGGTAAAAAAAAAAAAGATTTAAGAAGCTGCAATTAGAGAATTTACACAGTGTTTGCCTTCAAATATCACTCAAACTGATTAATCAATTATCAGATGAGTTGATGTCGAGGATATTTGATGGATTCTACCCTTGAATAAGACGACAAACACACTGCAGGGTTGGTCTGTAAACATGGAGGTGAAAGTACATCACAACAACAGAGAGACCTCGCTGCTCTCCTCCAAAGGAGTTCAGATATAACAGCATTTGTAGTGAACTTTTCCTGTTGGCTCGTTGTAAATAAATAGTGAGTTTAAACCATGTTAGAAATACTGAATCCAGCTTTCCAAAGAAAAAACAACCTTTTCAGGGGTGTGAACACTCATTCTCTGGTCGGCCTCAGACTGTAACCTTGGTGACCCCTACGGTGACTCTTCAACAGTTAGACTGAGCTCCATGAAAGCTTCTCTACTAACAACAAAGATACATGCACATAAAATGAACAAAAAGATCATAAATGACAACCTAAGAGCTCATGACTGATTTTACTTTCACAGTGATGAATAATTTAATAGCTGACAACTGCTTGATTAGTAATTGCAGCTCTATCGAGTCATTCCTTCATGTTTAAATACAGTGAGGAACGGAGGCATCATCGGAATTTTGGCCAACCAAGAATACGACAGATGTAGGCACACAAATGAGAAAGTTGGCTGAAAAAACAATAAAACAGTAAATGGGAAAGTTCGTAAAAACAACAACAACAACAAAAAAACCCCCAAACGAATCAACTAAACTCAAGAACAGCTGCAAGTAAAATTAAGTAAAGATTAAGAACCTGAACTGATTAAAGCATAAAACTGAGTGAGGCTTTACGTGGCTCTCCAGGTTATTCCAGGTTGTTCCAGGTTGCAGCTGCACGGTGAGTCAGCTCAGCACCTGCAGTTTAATCCAATCGCTGGGACGGCGAGAGCAAGCGTTACGCGACAGTAATGAGAATGTAAGGTGGTTAAAAAACCAGCGAGGGCCTCATAAATAAATTAAAAGCACAGCGTCTGAGAGGAAGGCCAGCCAAGCTCAGCATGTTGATGCACAGTAAAGAAAAAAAACAAGAGACAATAAAACCTCACTTTACCTCTGAACAAGCAGGTTGGTTCATTTGCACACTCTGAAGAATTGTGCAACATCTCAGTACAATACAGATGAACCCATTGTGGGGACTCTATGGACACTGCATGTAAAAGATTTCCCAACAGAGTGCTTCCTCTTCTCCTTCTTCTTCTTGTTTCATCCTGAGTTGCCACCATTAGAAGCTCTACCGCCACCAACTGTTGACTTTCCCAAATCCATCCATTATCTATATTATCATAATCCTCACTAGGGTCATGGGGGGCTGGAGTCTATCCCAGCTGACTTAGGGTGAAGGCAGGGGACACCCTGGACAGGTCGCCAGTCTATCACAGGGCTACACTTAGAGACAGACAACCAAGCACACTCACATTCACACCTACAGACAATTTAGAATCACCAATTAACCTCAACATGTTTTTGGACTGTGTGGGAGGAAGCCGGAGAACCCGGAGAGAACCCACGTTGCACGGGGAGAACATACAAACTCCACGCAGATCCCGGGTGTCCTCACCAGGACACAAACCTGTGACCTTCTTGCTGCGAGGTAACGGTGCTAACCACCTGCGCCACCTTGCAGCACTTTCCCAAATCCTTCTTATCAAACCTGAGGCTTGTGGACGACGTGTCTCTTTATGTTCCAGTTCATTCTTGAACTTTTTCTCTTGTGCATTTGAGCCACCACGGCTTGATGCTTCCCAATGAGGTGTGGAGATGACTTTAGTCTTATTCTGCTGATCAGGCACTCTCCTGTTTCTGCCCTGCGGCCTTCCCTCTCCAACCTCCTGAATCTGATATAAATACCTTTTCATGTCTTCACTCTGCTCTGTATAAAAGCTTTTCCACGCTGTCCTGCTTGTACTTACTCCAACTTTTAGTCAGGTTCTGTCTGATTCATTTTCTGCAGGATGATTATTTCCCAGAATTCCCACATGCGCAGGAACCTGAGGCCCTCTGGGTTTCCAGAAAAGGCCTTTCTCGAGGCAGACATTTGGATTTGCTGTTGCAGGAAAAGCACAGGGGAACTAATTTAGTTAATGATGTTTGAGTGTCCCACTGAACCACTCCGCTGAGTCAGGATGTACGACACCAGGACCCCAGAAACCAGCTCACCTCCACTCACTTTAACGTTATCAGCTCCACCTGTGCTTCTCCAGCTGCCAAAATGTCCTTTAGTCGTGATTAGAGCTCGCTGTGATAAACGGCCGCTTTGACTCGAAGAAATAGGGAGCTCTGTGAAGGTAATCAACGTTTCTGGAACGCTGTGGGAATTTCAGCCACGCTCCAAGTATGTGAAGCAGCTCATCGTTTAGTCAGTGAGTCGATGTTGTGCAGATGTTCAGTGGCATCGTGACATTTAGCGTGAAAAGTCTGCAAAACTACTGAATGGACTGCAATGATTCAAAACACACACACAAAAAAAACACACACACATTCACGTCCCTCTGAGCCTGAAGGCAAAAGCGATCCCCAACTTTTTTTTTCATGTGACTTAGATTTCCTATTGTTAACTTTTTGAGAATGTCTTTTATAGACTTTTTGTCCTATTGCGAGGTCTTTATTACTTTGCTTTGCACACATCTTCCTTGTCTTGCACTGCGTCGTAAAGCTTGTAATCTAATCAGATCTATTATTTTCATAACAGGCACAAATCACATGGATTCTGATCTTTTCTATTCTGCATTTAGTCACTTCCATATGTGCGACTGAAGAGTTTCTGGGAACTTTTGTACTTGAACCAAGTGTCCTGCTGGGAGAGTTGTGTGGAGAAACACTGACAAACATACAGTTCAAACCAGATGTTTACATACACTATATAAAAAGATATGTGGCCTTTATTTTCCTCATTATCTGACATTAAATCAGACTAAACTTTTCCTGCTTTAGGTCAGCTAGGATTATCAAAATTATTTCTATTTGCTAGAATTTTTTTAAAATTACTTTCTTCAAAGTCAGAAATGTACATACACTAAGATTACTTTAAACTGTTTGAGAAAGCCCACATGATGATGATGATGTCATAGCCTTGGAAGCTTTTGATAGGTTAATTGACAACATTAGAGTTAATTGGAGGCACACCTGTAGACTGTTACTGCAGCATGGAAAAAACTGTCTTCTTTTTCTGTCTTGCACTAAAATGATCATTATCTATTGTTATGTTTGAAGAAGGGCTGAATTTGGTCAAATGTGAACAAAAGGTTTTTGAGTTTTTTTAGCTGGTGACAAATTCTTAGTTAATCTGAAAGTTTATCTACAAACTAGTCAGGTGTGGCTGTAGATGACAGTGATCAGACAGAGTAACCACAACACAGACATCCTCTGGCTAATTGACCACTTTAAAATACAATATTACTGAAATAATGCCACAGATCACAATAGGAAGATGAGAACAGACTGTTGGTACGACACAATCTGCCACAAAATGCTCTGGATGTCCAACAACGTCATCCTGGAACTCATCACTGACTTATAATTATTGGTCAACGACCCCACTCTGAACCGTCCCATTATCATTTCCAATACAGCGCTTACTTGGTTGTTTCATGTCGTCCACTCGGTTGTAGAGATGTTTGAACAACAAATACTTTTGACTCTATGCTATCAAGTACAGATTTAATCAGACACAACATGCTGCATTTACATTTGAGTTCAGTGTAAATGAAAGTAGCTCTGGACATCCTGAAATTTTGGATAAAATCTGTTTCAATGAAGCTACTTGTGTCACAGTCCCACAGCTCTTCGCTCCAATCTGAGAAAACATCCAACATTCATAACAATACTTTTAATTATCCAGTTAGACTTTCCAGGATGCTACCTCTGACAATTTTCTTCAGTTGAAAGAAGTCAATAAGAACCAAAAGGTGACACCTAGAGGCCGGAGCCTGCATGTTCACCTAAAAATCCTGCTTTTTTTTTCTGGCAAAGTGACACAGAAACACAAGCCTCTATTCAGGAGGAGTGGCTGGAGAGTGCTAAACAATGCAGGTACATCTCTGTGAACGTGGAACAGAGGGGAGTATGGATGGGGACATCAAACCCCAGCAGGCAGAAGGTTTGGACGATATTGTAAGGAATACTTCAGTCTGTTTGTGTGGTGCACTGAAAAAAATTAGCTACCTGATGGAGGAGGGGAAAGCTGGTTTTTATTGAAAGAGTTCATTTGCAAAAACAGACAACTCCATCTACACAAACGTTCAGAAAACCTACTTTTCCATCAAATAGCAATCAAATTTAAGTTATCTCTATTTTTGTCATGTTATTTGTACTGAGACGGGCTGCAAGGTGGCTCGGTGGTTAGCACTGTTGCCTCGCAGCAAGATGGTCCCCAGTTCAGGTCCAGGTGAGGACACCTGGGATCTTTCTGCATGGATTTTGCATGTTCTCCCCGTGCAGCATGGGTTCTATCCAGGTTCATCCAAAACATGTTGAGGTTAATTGGTGATTCTAAATTGTCCGTAGGTGTGAATGTGAGTGTGCTTGGTTGTCTGTCTCTAAGTGTAGCCCCTTGAGAGACTGGTGACCTGTCCAGGGTGTCCCCTGCCTTCACCCTAAGTCAGCTGGGATAGCCTCCAGCCCCCTTGCGACCCTAGTGAGGATTAAGTGGTGTATAGATGATGGATGGATGGATTTCTACTGAGTCAAATCCACTCAACTTCAGTTTGATTGATATTATCTCAAGCAAACAACAAAAAAACTAGTTTTCTGAAAATCTACAAAAGTGAAGTTATCTGTTTTTACAAATGAACTCTTCATTTGTATGTGTGGACTCTGCATCCACACACACCTCCAGGAGCTGCAGCCATCGACTCCAAAAAACCCAGAATTAAAAACCGTCTCTCGTTCTTCTCATCTGATCATTCGATGACAAATTCACTGTCTTCAGCTTCACGTCAATCTACAAATTACATCATAGCTGCTACCTTCAGTGGCCTCTGTGCCAGGACCAGTTTACATCTGACAGTTTTTTTTTTAAATAATGTGAACAACAAAACAAAAAAAATCTGTAAATTAGAACAGAGCACAGTGTGAATGTAGCCAAAATGAATTGTTTGTTAACTTTTCTGGGATCTCATAATCAGCTACGGCTGCAGAATCGTGTAAATTGAGGTTTTTAAAGCTGAAATGAAATGATTTAATCAGACAGACGTGGCTGTGTTCTCTCATTAGACGAACAAACATATAATAGTTGCCTTACGTACAACAGAGTGAGGCTGAGAACATCGTGCACAGATAGAAATGAGAACAAAGCAACTTTTTTTTTTGTAACGGAGATGTTTATTTAGACAACTGAATGCATGCCAGGAAGAACTGTGTTACAGCAGCTCTCTCACATTTCTAACTCTGAGGGAGAGACAAACTTTTGAGTGTTGAACACTATCTGCTCTAATTTATTGCATCGACACATTTACTCTTGTCGTGTATTCGGGGGGAGACAGGAGGTACCGTTGTTGAAGATTAAGGAGCTCGGATCTTAAACAGCTTTGGCCAGAATATCACGAGTTGTTCATATCACTGTTTTGGCAAAAGGACAAAAGTAATTCACACCTTGCGTTAAGGGAATTTTTAACCTCTCACACAAAACACGTAAAAAGACGATTAAAAAAGATGCACTTACTGTAGGTAGCATTCACATGCAGTATAATGTGTCTTCTCCTCAGACTAGATTTAACATTTTTCTCCACTATTTCTTACAGAGATTCACAGCTAATGTTTTTCACTTTGGGGAATTATCTTACATATAACAGCTACTGGATGAAAAAAAAAAAAAAAGACACGTCGGATGGATTTGGGGGGAAAAAGGAAGACGTAATGAAATGATCTGAAAGGCAAAAGAGACAAAATTGTGCTTATCATTGGTGGGATCTCTTCCGAAAAATTTGGTTAATGAACACACACAACCCCTTTAATTCCATCCCCAAATAAACGGGGATTCCTCGACACAATTTCAGCCAGTTGGTCCATCGAAGTTCTTTGTTGTTGTTGTTGTTTCTCCAATATACTGATGAGCCAAAAAAAAATACCATAATATCAAAAATAAATGCAACCCTTTCACAAAACAATGAGCAATAAATAATAATCAAGTGGTGTTCTTGTACTGTATATGTACTGTATATACACAGAGAGTTAAGTTTGTTGTATATATGTACACAAAAAAACAACTGGCAGTCTTACTTCAGACTGGGTTTTTAGCATAGCCTACAGCTGGGATCTGAGCCCAAATCCTATAAATCCCAGAAAAAGCAACAATAACTTACACAGAGTCCTTGGGAGCAGAAGGGTTAATGCACAATGAAGACTACTATGTTGCCTGCAAATTTTTTTCTTCCCCTGCCCCCCCGCCAAAATAGAAGCACTGGTTTGGAAAGGAAAAGTAAATATAAATGAAAAATGTAACTTTTTTTTTTTTTTTTTTTTAGGGAGGGGGTAAAAAAAAAAAAAAAAAAAGCCTCTAGAATTCCATAAAATAATTAGCTTATTAAAACATTGATTGACAACAACATGCACAATGCTTTTCCCAGTTTGGAGAGGGTGATGATGACGAAGCACTTTGTCTGCACGGTGGCATGACTTTGCAGTTTTTTTTCTCCCCCCCCCCCGCCTCCTTAACGATGCTGTTTCTGAAACAACATGAGAGCCACTGGTGCAAGCTGTGCGCACGTCGAGGTGAGTCCCTTTTTTCTTTCCTCCTTTAAGGGTTGTTGTTACTTTTTCTCCTCAAGCGAGTTCTTCGAAATAAGCGTTTTAAAAATCCGTCCCCCGCCCGCAGTTCACATGCTCGGGTTCAAACGCGGGCAGCAGTTCTGCAGTTTTTGCTTCCATAAATCTATTAATGTCGCCACAACTGTCCTCTCAGCACATTAAGTCCATTTGCTTACCAACAAACACCTCACTAAACACTTTAGTCCCAGTCTTATTTTAGTAGCTTATGTACAGGAGGTTGAAGTGTCTGCCAGGCAGTATCCAAGGCAACCAGCCACACATTTACAGTATGCATTCCAGTTTTCAGTCCTCTGTTCATCTTCACAGGTTTATGTGCATTTGTGTCTCTGAATGAAGGTTTTATTGTGTGCAGTTCATGTATTTCTACCTAGAAAGTATGTTTTTTCTTTTTGTTGTTGTTGTTGTTGTTCTGGCTGCTGTTATGAAGAGGTCACTGAATCATACGTCGGACACACAATCTATCGGATGTGTTTGTGTGTGTGTTTATGTGAATGCATGGGTTTGTGCTTGTGTGTGTGTAGCTCTGGTTAAATGTGTTCGTCTCTGTGCTTTTCTTTTTTTTTTCTCAAACGCTACGTGGGGGTCTCTGCAGCTCATGGGTCCTCCTGTTGCGTCCCTTCTTGTTTTCCTGCATCCGTCTCCACTTGTTTGCGTGCTGGCTCGTCGCTCGAGATCCGCCCCCAACCGGAGAGCCAGCCGGGACGCCCTGCCCCTTCTGGCCGTTTTGTGTCTTCTGGTTGTTCTTAGGTGCCTGGCTGCTCAGTATACCCAGATTTGATTGAGCTTTCTGGGTGTTCTGGTTCTGTGCTGGCTCCTCCGCTGTTGGAGCTCCAGCCTGAAGCCAGGGCCGGCTCTGTGGTGGACTGGCTTGCTGCTTCTGAGCATTGGGCGCCAAGGCTTTGGGCCGTATTACCGGGTTGGAACTGCCGGCGCTGTCAGGTTTGCCCTGACCGTTGCCGTTGGGCGTCTTCACCCTCTTCTGTTTGCGCTCTTTCTTCCAAACTCTGTCGCAAAACTCCTCCACGCTGTTGAGCTCCGGATGGTCCAAGAGAGAGAGGAAGTCTCGGTACCACACCCTGTGTTTGGCCGAGTGACCCACGCCTCCTCCGGCACCGGGGAGTCCAGGTAGGATGTCGCCCAGCCTCTGGGTGGGGATGACCTGCAGGTTGAGGCGCAGCAGGGGCTGGATGAAGCCGTGCTCGACCGCCTGGCAGTGATAGACGCCGGAGTCAGACTGAGCCAGGCTGCGAATCAGCAGACCCTGGTCCGTACGAAGCACTCTGTCGTCTAGCTTGATCTGCAAAAGACAGAAAGACAAACAAATTAGAACAAGAGGAGAAGACAGGTAGAGCTAACAGGCACCATGAGTCGGGACCACGGTTTCATAACTGACCAATTCTACCATTATTTTTAAAGGTTCTATATGATATGTGTTGTGTGGTAAAAACTTGTAGGTATGAAATAAAAACTGTGAGAATATTAAGATGCTTTCTAGTGCTGTTCTTCAAGCTCCCCTAAATCTCCTAGTTTTACAAGCCAGTGAGGATTTCATCTAGTTTTAATACAGTGCTGCCCACTTAATGTCATACTGCTTTATACAATATCCTGTTTATAATTATACAATATCGGAGTTCTGAATAATTTCCTATATAATCTATAGTAAAACAGCCGGTTTATCATTATAGAATAATGTCATAATCCCGGTTTTTGTCATAATGAAATTCCCCAAAATTGATTCCAGGAATAACTTTTGCCCGTTTAAAGTCATGGTCGGCTGATTGTTATGGTTTACGGGCTGAACGTTGGTCATGCGTGGCAGATTGTCACACCCTGGTCAGCGGCGGAAGGCAACGTGTTTGTTTGTTTGGAAATTACCTGCTCACCTGAGATCTGCTTCACTGAGTTATTCACACTGTCTGACATTAATTAGGGCACATCAAAGAGAATCACATTGTTGCAGCCCGCTTATTGGAATATCCCAGATACAGTCATAACTCCATCCTGGACCATGGGTATGATAATAAACGGGCAGCACTGTAGAGCCAAAAGTCATTGACCTCAATATTTGTACTGCCCACTGCTTCCATTCACAACAAGCAGCTGCCTCTCAGTCTACCAGGTTTATTTGCTTTCTGGAGCTGCCTCTGCTAACTCTAACACACCAAATGTTCCGTTGGCTGTAAAAGTGAACACAAAAGTCTTCATGCACTCCCAGCTTCTGATGAACTGAAGATGGCAACCTTCACAACAGAAAGATCCTGGTTAGCACACTACAGCTGACTTCCCAATAAAGATGCTCTCATTTACATATTTATTAGTTAATAATAAAATTATGACTGAAGCATGACCATTAAATCTACGGTTACTATGTTAACCAGCAGTCACTGAAGAGCCATTTCCTTCTTCTCCGCCCCACTAAACCGATTGACATCACTCCATGTTGTCAATCAAAGATGCAGTGAAAGTCTTCTTCCTGAAGGGTTTTGTGGACGGCAGCAGTCTCTCCCTGGTATCCTTTTCTTTCTCATCGCTCCCCTCACCCACCCAGTCTGGCAGATGGTCGCCCTCCCTGAGCCTGGTTCTGACAGAGGGTTTATTACTGTTCTTCTGTTATTTCTTCCCGCTGTTAGCAAAGAGCTGCTCTAAGAAAAACATTGGACTCACAGGGTTTCTCTCTATAATATAAAACCGTTATATTAAGTGCCCTGAGATGACTTATGTGGTGAATTGGCATTATATAAATAAAACTGGACGGAATCGAAGTATTTAAAAGGAAGGCCTCTTGGATGGCAACCGCTAAATGTAAACATAACTCCACTGGACATCTTTACATTTCTGAACACCCAGTGGACAAACTTGAGGTTTGGATTTAACCGCAGACAACGGCACCGTATGAAAAACTGCAGCTACAATAATGCAGCTACATCAATCATCGGAGTTGTCAACAATGACTGACCTGGCACAAAAACACGCACAGTTTTCCAGAGAAAAAGCAAAACCTGGCTCAACTTTAGCAGCAACAGCAAAAACATCATTGTGGTCACCTATCAAATATGAAGCAGCGCACATTCTTTTTAGATTAATTCCTAAGCTGGCGACTGGGATAGTAATATCCTTCCAGATAAAATTATAAACTGCTATGTTTTGCATCGATAAGCCTCCAGACTCACGGGTATATTGCTCAACTTGTATCGTATTTCTCTTTCTCGCAGGTACAACACTGAAACAACACGCCCAGCTAGAAAAATACAGCCACAGTACAAATTCTTGCAAAAGTAATCGGTTACATGCCGGGTCAAAAGTTAATCTAAACACCCACACCCTGAGGTTTTCACCCTTCTGGGTCTATGGGGGTTAAAGATTAAAAGAGTCAAAGGTCAGTGGATGATAGAGCAGGGAAGGTGTAGCCCAGGGCAGAGAGATGTTTGGTCTGCACAAATCAAATTACATGAACGAGATAGCATCATATTCATTTGCAGTATAATAATCACACCATTATGCACCAGTTGACCATAAATGTACGTGCATGTATTTCACACACACATGTACAAACCTCATGCTTGCGGTCGTCGTTGGGCTTCTGCAGCTGCCAGTAGATGAGCGCTCTCTGAGACTTGGGGCTGCACTCCAGAAACATGCTGCTGTTCTCCACACCGAACACACTCCTGTCCTCCACGCTGCCCCCTAGTCCATCCGCATCATCTGATAAGGACGAAAACGCACGCAATGAGATGTGCAATGGCAGGGAAAGGTAAGAAGAATGAGTGTTTGCGTGAAGCCTTTAAGGTACCGTGATGCTGAAGGTCTGAGCACTGGGAGAGAGGGTCTCCGTTTCTGATGTCCTGTCGTCTGGTTCGCCTGTGAAGAAGCCACAGTGAAAGTGAAATGACAACTTACTTGGACACATGCTCTGTAAAGTACTTCATCCATGCTGTGTACTGTTTAATTGCAGCCACTAGGGGGCAATGTTACCAAGTGGCTAAGAAAATGGGCATTTATTCAACCTTTTACTCCACTGTTAAATCGCATGGATGAAAAAAGAAAACCACTAAACCCTTGCAGAATGTAAGAAACATAAACCTGCTGAGCAGTGAAACAACGTGCTTCGTTGCCTTCTGATGAGCCGTCATTATGAAACACATACAGCATTGTTTTGCCCTTCAAATATCTCGTACAAGCAGCTGTGCTCTTTGTCCTCTCTGTTTGAAAAGTCCACTGTGTCATCTGGCTTTTTTTTTTTACTGTGATGAAGGTGTTTTCATAGTCTGGCTTTACTGACTAGCTGCGAATGTCTCCCCTGCGTCTAGTTGATTTGAAATAGTACAAAAAAAATCAAAAATCAAAACGGGGTGAAGCCAAAAATGAGGTGAGGGGCTGGAAGGGAAGGGAGCAGAGCAGGACCAGAGGAAAAAGTAGAAAGGTGAAAAGGAAACAATGGTCAGCCATTCAGCATCCTCCCTTTCCTAACTTATGTGGACACTCATCGCTTTCTTTTTCTCACACACGTCCCTGCTCGGTACGTTTCCTGGCCTAACATTCCTGTCTTTTTTGGCCGTCTGAGCACGTGCAGGGCAGGGTGTCTGGTTCTCATTCTGGGAGGGAAAATATTTGCAGTGTCGAGGAGAGAGCCGAGAGGAGCCGGTCCTGGCCTTAACCATGGGGTGTGCCACCTCCTCTGTAACCCTGCCAAGCTGGAGTATACCCACTGGCCTACTTCTGCTGGTGTGAGAAGTTCTGGATGAATGAGATGCAGGGGTGTAGCGCTGACTGAGTGTGTGTGTGAGGGCTTTAGTGGTCAGCCTAATCCTGCTGGATACAGCGGAGGGTAATTTGAGGGTGTGTATGTTCATACCTCCTGGCTGCAGGGTGAAGCGGTCAGACAGCTCCTGTTGGCTATAATTTAGTGTGTGTGTGGGTGCTCGTGTATGTACATTCATGTGTGCGCATCTTGGCTTTGGAACGATGGAATCACAACCCAGAACAACTGTACTGGCAGCGGCGCTAACCCAGGTTTCTGGATTGTTCCTCTTGGAATGCCTGTGTGTGTGTTTAATGACTGTATTTTGTGCCTGTGTAATATACAGATTACTTCCATGTTTGGATGTTCTGGCCTGTTCTGTGTATCTGTTATTTTCCGATTCACTGCACTTGCTAATATGCCAATGGAGGTCTGAGGTCTTAGCACGAAGGTTGTGCATGAGGGTGCCCTTGAGCGTAACGTTTAAAACCAACTGTTTTGAAGCCAACTGCAACAGCAGAACGCAGGTGTACTGATAACTCCCACGTGTGACCATAAGCGATGACGTTAATACAAAGGCAAGATGTTGCTGAAAAGGAAAATGCGGGCTGAGCAGACCCTCGGAGGATAAATAAAGGTGAAGGGGGGAGTGTTTAGTGTGTGCAGACTCCTACCTCTTGGCGGTAGGAAAGTATCTTGAGCACTCAGCACCGTCCCAGGCGCAGTAAGGGTCTCTGGCCAGGCAGCACTCAGCGCAAGCTTTCCCATACACCTCGCAACGGTGTAAAGACATCTGTGATACACCCAGGGCCGAGCCAAGGTACAGCTGTTGCTGTGGGAGCCAGAAAAACAGCAAGGACGTAAAAATTAAACGATCCTGTGTGGCTCGCTTGGAACAGGTTCTTGCGAAAAGAAGGTGGTTAAGTTCTCAGTAGGCACATTTGATATCCTTGTTTTTCGATATCAGCGTTTGCTTAAAGGCCCAGAACTTGTCACTTTTTTTTTTTCTGTTTCACTTGGCCCTGTAGCCTTGTCAACAACTTTTTGGGTGAATTACAATGTGTGAAAAGTTTTTACCTGCTTGGTGGACAGCTCCATGGCAGTAATGGGGGTAGGCTCCTGTACAAAACAAATACAGCCACATTTAACACCCCGTCTATGGACGATGTGAGTATTTTTGTTGGGAGCAACTTCATAATTTGTTGTTAACACTCAATTTTCAATGTCATACCCTAAAGACAGTCATCTCCTCCAGCACAACCTCCTCTAGGTCATGCCAGCTCTCTCTGGGGATCGTCACCACCTTCAGCACTGTTCCCATATCTGAAAAACAACACGCAGAGATAAAGCAAGTGCAGGTCTGTATAAAAAGCATAAACACCTTTGTTTATTCAGGGGGGGAAGTCCTCCTGTGTTGAAACATGTGCACATGCTTAATTATACTTTACATATATGTCGTTTTCATATAATGTTTGGGCATTTCACTGTATAGAAGCAGGTAAGGATTCTAAAATATTCACTACAATTACATTTCTGCAGTTGTGTTTGCAAAATAATGTCAAAAAGTTTTAAAAGGACCAGTTTGCTATAATAAAACAGGTTAAAAATAAATGACCAATGGATCCACTGCATACCTGTGCCGATGAACATGACGTCATACTGGCCGTCCTCTGCCTCCACTCTGTCCACCACCAGCTGGGAGAACTGGTAGTCCACGTCCGTCCGCACCATGATGGGACGCCCTCCTATCGGGTGAACCGGGTTGTACATGGCAGGGTGACCTCTGGCGAAGGTGATGACGTCATCGGGAAGGTCCTTGGTGGAGTCAAAACCTCCAAATGTCTTGCTGGGGCACTGAGGAGATATGATATGTTTATTATTTCTTCTAATCTCTTTATCTGTTTTGGGTCATTCCATGAATAATGAGTGTGTGCCGCTGACCTGACTCCCTCTGAATGAACTGTTTTTTTTTTTATGTGCAGTAACTTTAGTATATTTCATGAGGGCCTTGCAAAATTTTATCTTCATACTATGAATATTTTCAGAGTTACAGAACCATGAAGTGCATAGGGGGTGAATGGAAATTTGCATTACTTTTCCAGCATTTGTAAGCCCTCATATCTTCATAAGCACAGGAGGCAGACACATAAAACTTTCAGGAATTAAAAACACATTTGAGCTCTTTTAAAAACGGCAACTAAATCTGTTTTACATCCACTTCAGGTTTTATAATCTTAAGCCAAAATCTTGTTTTTGTTCATTATTTCTGTAACTAAGCATCACCAGACATGTCATAGTTTTGATAACAAACAGAAAATTATTGAGACACAGAAAGAATCATGACTAGAAGATGAGCCTGGTAACAACTTAAAAATGAGACCAACTTGTTTTGACTGACCAGTTATCCCACAGAGTGCTATGATTCATGAAAGCTTACCCAAAATGCACTGTTTCTCCAGGGAATTCTCAAAAAGCAGATTAAACATCTGGGCTAGCCATGCTTGTTACTGTTAATCTGTGCCACAGATATTAAACTGGTGTAGTTACCATGATATTAATGCTCAAACTTGGTTAGCGGAAAAAAACAACAGGATTTTGGCTTTGGATGATGACACCTGGAATGGATGTAAAATTGCTTTGGTTGCAGATTTTAACAGATGTGCTTTTCACCCCGGAAAATTTCATGTGACTATCTGCTTTCCGTATGAGGTTATGAGAGCTCAGAAATGCTGGAAAAAGTAAGCATGAAATTTCGACCCACCCATATGTACTTAATGGGCTTGTAACTTGGAAAATTGTCATAGTATGAAGGTAAAAATGTTGCATGGCTTCATTTAATATACTAAAGTTATGGTACATTAAAAAAAATCAGCTGATTCTGAGAGAGTCACGTGGGAACTTTTTTCGGATTTGTTTGATTTTATGTAGCATGACACTATTAACCGCTAATAGAAAGCAGCAATCCATGTGTGTTAGTGGTCTTGTGCGTATTCTGTGCCAGTGTGACTTTATTGCTTATAAATTTACTGCATTTGTGTAAAATGGCCAATGAAGACTCACAGTGCCAGGACGAGGGTAGGGCACTCTCCCTTGGAAGGGCACCCACTGGTAGTTGGGTCCATCTCTGTGGGCGTAGGGACCCAGGAAAACCCTCCTGATGTCTGCCATGTTATACATACAGACTGCTGAGCCTTTAAATATGTTGCTGTGGAGGGAGAGAGAAAGAGGACGGTGACATAAAGAATGATGAGAAAGATAAACAAAGGACATTCATAAATGATCGGTCACAAGACATGGATTAGGAGCCTGTGAAATACTGACGAAAGACAACAAAATGACCCTTCATCGCACAAAGACAGAAAGGAGCAAGGTTGTCATTACCTAAGTATAGGAATGACAGATTGGAACTTCTCTCTGATTGCTTCCAACCCCTCGAGAACAGACAGGAATTTGGGCACGGCACCAACAAAACAGGAGACCTGGTTCAGAGCATATTTGAAATCCCCTCCAATATTCTGCGAGCGTTTGCTCGTGCCAGATGGGCGGATTGTGCTTTCGCTAGAGCGGACGAGGTCCAAAGCAGGCAAGGGCGATCAATCATGCTAAAAAAAGGGGAAAATGATGTGGATTTTCTTTCAATTCATGCTCCGTCGTGGGTCATCCAGAAGACAGCAATTTGAGCTGTGACTCACTTGAATGGAGAATTTGGGAGTTCCGCGCGAATATTCCAAGACTCCACAAGAGTTATTAAAATATTTAGGTGGAGATTGTGACAATGTAAGCTGGCTGTTTGCAATCTATGAACACCAGTAAGCATGTATGAAGAGATCTGTTTCTTAGTTTTTGCTGGGTTGAATGTTCAAAACTAATCTCAAGTTCATTCATTAACTTTCCAAGTGTCACTTTTTTTTTTTTTTTTTACAGATGGCAGATTTTCTTTTGGACAGCAAATCTCCTCTTACAGGAACCAAGGGCTTCAATAAGATTCAAGACGTCCTTTGTCTTGCTGACTGCAATGGGAAGTTGTATCAGACTAATTAGGGATGTGGCTGGCATACACACAGCCGCCAGTACTCACCAAAGCATGGAAGATGAATGGATTAGCATTTAAAAATGTTAATTACAGAGAAATTCAATTAACTCCAGGGGCAAGAAAAGACACTCCAATATCTGTGCTTAAGAAGAAGGGCGAACATGTGTTTGTGCAGATACACAGGGAGGGAGAGAGGCGCGCAAATTCACCTTCCAGAAAGAGGCACAAACACACAATCACACACACACACACACACATAGCGGCACAATCAAACATTGATCTGTCAGTGGCAGCTTCTTTGTGCCTCATTAAGCAGTGATATTAAAAGCCGGTTCCTCTGAATCTCTGCTCTATTCATCTCTGAAAACCGGCCACTTAGAAAACCAATTAAACCACTGTAATTCCTCAATGCCCCATAATTGAATTTTAAAGTGTACGTGTGTGTGCGTGCGTGTGCGGGCCGACGTGTGGGTGCGTAGGTGTACGCCCACCAACCTCTCGGGGGTTTTGAATGCGTTCCAGAAAGCTGAGAAAAGCCATGCGGGTCTGGTGATGCAAGGGCGCCTGTCAGTGTGCGTTAGCTTGCACCGCTGTTCCATTCAGCTTGTCTTATCATTAGCCGTGATTGATGGTGAAGTGTTTGTCCTCCTTTCAAAGCGGTTCACAGACAGTGCTGGACGCAAAATATCCCCCTCCTCCTCCTCCTCCTCCTTCTCCTTCCCAAATGCAAATTCATCATCATCATGATAAGTGCCACCATCTGTGCCATTTCAACTCACTTATCTGCCTTGCCCCCATGCCTTCACCTCTCCACATGCTTCAATAGAGCCACACCCGGCCTCTGAAAACCCCATTCATGGCTGGGGCGGCGGCCAGGGGAGAAACGTGCGTTCCTGCTAAGTGAATATCATGTTTCTCTCGCTCCCTCCTGCCCCCGTAATCTGATTTCCATACAAGCCTGCCAAGATTTCAGTACAAAAAATAAAGAGGGGGACAGGTAGTGAGGAACAGGGGGGGGATTGGATAAAAGCAATCTCCTATCTGAGATATGGGGAGGGCTACTATCAAAAAAGGGAACCATAAGACACCTGTAAGTGGATTACGGGAGCGCTGTCTGGGAATTTGACGGCGGCACACTCGGTCGCTCGCATCCTGCCGTGTCATTTGAAATGGTTTCGGAAATTACAGATAAAGGATGTGAAAGGGAAGAGTTCCTGAAAGGAAATGTGAAGCGTGTGTGTTTTTCAAATACAGAGGAAATAACTTGCCCACTGAATACATATCAACTCCTTCTGATCTCCTAGCAACAAATCAACAAAACAAATATGATACTACCAGTGTTTGTCAAACTGTTTGAGAGTCTGAGGCCTTGCATGAACGGCTTAACAGAAGAGACCTGCACAGGATCGTACCTGGATGTGGTGAATACAGCGTAGATAACTGGATTCTTCGGGTCCTTGGAGCTCATGAGAAACACGTCCTCTGAAAATCGAAAACAAAAAAAACGGGTGAAGGCGAGGGCTTTCAACAGGATTTTGAAAAGAACTGTGAGGTTGTGCGTATAAAGGCACACTTACGTAGTTCATCAAAGTGTGTATCAATGCCGTTCACCCCAGGGACTGAACACATTAGTCGGGCTTTAAGGAAAGTGGTCCACTTGTTCACCAGACTCCTGTGACCTCCCATGTCGTTCTGCAACAACATCGACGCATTTCTGTAAACGCTCAGCTCATTATGTGCCTATCTCTGCAACACATCTATAGTCAGTCGGCCTTTTCATCGCTTAAGAGACTGTGAGGAGGATTTTGTTTGCTTGTGCGTGTTGTTACCTTACACAGTTGTCCTATCCTGGCGATGGTAGCCTTCCCGGTGTGCTCTCCGTCCATGGCGTTCTCTTTGAAGAACAGGAAGATCTTGTCGTCTTCAGGGTTGTCACTCTCGGGGATCAAGTTTACGCCGATGAACCTGGGGTCTGGAGGATAAAAAAGGAAAAATGAATAAAGCAGAAAAACTTACAAACTCACCCCTCCTGCACATGTCATTTTACAATCCAACCTCTGCCCCAATGACAATCCCTTCACCCCTATTTTACACCTCTGAAACCAATCCCCCGTGATACTCTGCAGTCACGGCTCAGTAATAACAGCCATTCACTTTACACCCTGGCGTTACAGCATCTGACTTTACCTCAAGTGAGCGCTCCAAATCCAAATCCCACATAACCCCTGTCTCTAGACCACATCCTCGCAAACACACATGGCTCTGATTGTCCCGGGTAACACTTGAATAAATTTATCTCGACTTTAAGCGCGAGAGGAAATCAAAAGCTAAACGGAGGAGCCGGTGCCACAGGGGCCGGGACATCTGTGGACGTAAAAAAAAAAGGGGGCACGAGAGGGCACGAGGACTGACGGAAAAAGTGGCCGCAGTCACTGAGGCGTCGTCACGCGTAAAACGAGCCTGCGCCTAAAAGCTCGGGGGTTAGCTGGAGAGAAACAAGCAGTGCCATGTTACACCTCCGTGGCCGTTTAGGATATAGAGTAGCTGTGAAAAGGGAGAGTGTGGCCAAAGTGGGAAGCAGATTTATAAGCGCTGTGCGAGTGCGAGACCTCTGGTATGAATCATGTGTACCCCACACACGCTTCATACTTCTATGCCATTAAATCTACAGGTTCATAAATTCATCTGTGGATGCAATCACGAACAAAAACAGGCTGCCGCCGGTGTCGCCAACCACTGAGGTCATACAATTCATTACATTTAATACCCAACAAAAGGCCACTTTATTCAGAGGGGGGGGTTTAATCCAGCATCTATGTGAGGGAAAGGGCATTAAAAGGTGATGAGATGTGTAAATAAATTCAATGAATCAAGACTACCCAACCTACCGTTTAACCCCAAATCCTTTTAGAATCATCTGCTATTAAGGATTCATCCCCAAGTTTCTCTCTTGTTACATTTGAGTACCATGTAACCTTGTTGATAAAGGCTCAATAGAATATCCCCAACCCAGTAATCCATGCAATTACAATCCCCTCTTTGTGGTGAAGGCGTTGGATTTTGCCGAGCCGGATGGATACAATCCCTCCAGCGTATTTGTTTGAACAAGGTGAAAGATCGATGGGGATTAACTCTACAACAATGACTTCTCCCTTTTAAATCGCTCTTTATTAATACGTCACAGCAATCAGCACTGCAGAGAGCAGTGTTTGTGATTTTTGATGGCGCTGGGGGAGGTGGGTGGGCGGTTGGGTGGGTGGGTGGTTGAGGGGAACTGGGAGGAATTTGACTCCACTACAGGAAAACAGCTGAGAGCGGATTAGTTCTGTGGGAAAGAGTGGAAAAAAAAAAGGGGATGGCACAGCTTGAGGGAAAGGTTCAAACTGACCTTTTGTGGCTCCCTAAGTCCTCTGCAGTGCCGAAAGATAGCCAGACAGACTGAACAGTCAATAACCCCTCAATGCAGCGCTAATCTTACTAGCGCAGGCAAATCCAGTGACTTTGTGAATGGGCTCTGATATCTGATGTCTGCACATGAATGGAAATGATTGGAGACTGGAGGCTTGTGAGAGAATTTAATGCTTCAAAGTCTGTTGAAAACCTCAACGGTATCCTTTATCCAAATAATGGGCAGAGACAGGGGTTAACTTACTGAAAAGCGGAGGTGCATATAGACCATGATTGTCCAGTTTGACCTTAAGTTCGCTGGAGCTCGTTAAGTTTGAAAACGTTGTTAGCCTGCACTTTTTGCAACATTTTTGAGCAGTTTACAGTAAAATGCCAAATTAAACTTCTACAATTTCTTCATAAGGAAAAACTACATTATACAAAACAGATTTTCTTTTTCATGAGAATACTTTGCTTGGGGGTTCAGAGTTCTAATAAAAACAATCTTTAATTTCATTATTTTCTTTTTTTTTTTTTTTTACCATTCAGCCATCTTGAATCATGCTGCTCTGTTCTGATTGGATGATGATCTCCCAGCGTACGGAAAATAGCAAAGTCCCTTCCCATGAAATCAGCAGATGTGCCAGAGTACAGCTCTCCGTCTGCCAGAAAGAAAGCAAAGTTAGGAACAAATGACCGGCTCTCGAGCGGATTGTGCACTTCCTGGAACTAATAAAAGGCAGAGATCAAACTCACCAATCAGAAGCGAGGCCGAGAGCATTTTGGGGTCGTAGGGGCTTTTCCCGCGGCCGTTCTCGAAATGCGAGGCCAGCCGAAAGATGTTGTCCTGCGGTGGAGAGGGTCAAAGATCAAAATGAGGCCAATGAGAGCCACATTAAGCCTGGTTAAAGGTGCATTTATAGCCAGTGTTTCGAGTTACAACATATCCTCATTACAGCACGCTACTTTTGGGCCGCCGAACGAAATCGGTCACACATGAGCAATGAGCAGTTGTTTTTTTTCACACTGCTTTGGTTACAGATCAACAACAGTTTCTGTAGCGGTGCAAAAAGAAGGAAACAATGGGGGCTAAAGTAGGATTAAGCAGCCAAAGTAGACCTCCTTACTGAGAGAGTCTTTGAACAAATTAAAAGAGGGGTCCAACTTACTCACTTTTCTTTAAACAAGTTACTGACAACACTGCTTTAACTTCAAGTGAACGCATGCAGAGTCTGCCATACGAAAAAACTGCATGGTGCCAACGCTCGCTCTCCTCCTCCATTGTGGGTCTGCAGAGCTCGTGCTGGTACATTGATTAACCTGCAGACCTTTATCGAGATGACTGATTAAACTTTTACGTAGGAGAGAGCTCGTTTAATATCCGACAGCTGTAATTGAACCATGTAGTGACCACTTTTTTCCACTTCTTTGCACAAAAGAAAACAGTGATGGGTAGATAATCGATGAAGAGGAATGAACGCCGCTGGGCTTCAGATGTGTGTGTGTGTGTGTGTGTGTGTGTGTGTTAGGATACACTCAATGCAGTGTAGACTTTCTCCGTCATTAGTTTACTTTATAGCACTGTTGTCACATTTCAAGAGTGCTGAATGAAGGTTCAATTTACAGATTTAAATTACCTTTTGCATATATATAACTGATTAACTAATATTCGGTTGCATTAAAGCACCAGATGTATTACCTCTGCCCTCTTGCCCATTTCCAGATAAGCGCAGATGGGGTGGAAGGCTCCCGTGCCACAGATGTACAGATGGGTCTGGTTATACTGCTGGAGAACCCGGATGAAGTTGGAACACTCTTTCTAAAAAAAAAAAGAAATAAGAGAAGGAACATCAAGCTTCCACCTTGTGGATAATTTTATACGGTGAGACGACATACAGCTGGCAAAAAGATATATTTAATACAACCTGTCTAGCATATTATATAGTGCTGAATAGAAACTTTGGGGATTTTTATGAAAGAGGTTGCACATGTTCGCAGTAATCTCATACTTTCAATTCTCTCCTCCGTATCACAAAGTTGAAATTAGATTTTATCCTTTATGAAAATAAAGCTGACATTTTTAATAGAGAAAAATGCGAGAAAACAGCGACTAATAGAAAGCAGAGAATAATAGAGGGTAGAGAGAGGCTTTGTTGGAATTCCAGTTTAAACAGGGACTTTCCAGCTGGTTTGGGAAACCGAGTCTCCTTCAAGGAAATCCCACCTGTAAGTCAAATCAAGCAAATCTGCCACAGATCTTTAATGATCCATATGTTTGAATTTACTGAGGGTATTTGGGTTGGCTCTCCGGTCCATGCTGATAGTCCCAGCGGTGTGAGACTGTTTATTAGAGTGCTAATCAACAGGATTGGTTAATGTAGGAGGGTTATTAGCAGCCTCGAGGAGTTGATTTGGGCACATGTGTTTAAGAGATTAGGCTGGGGTTTGCCTAATTATAAATACACGCTGAATATCCACCTAACAAATAAGAACACATTTGGTCGGGGATTTGGAAACTCAGCACACATCTCATCACACGCTGACAGCCAAATTATCTCTTCCCTTCAACACATGTATCTATTCAGCCTTCTAAAGCTTTCACTTTGATGATTTGACGATGTCCCTGTGAAACATAAATGGATACAGGGCTTCAGGTTGGAGTGATGACATTTTCCAGTGCAGCTCTGGGATCACACACTGCATACCTTGTCCAAAAAACAGAGTTTTCTTTTATGATTCCAAAAGGCAGAATTGTTGTTTCAGCTCTGACCGTTTCTCCGTCTCAGTAATCTGCTTAAAGGGAAAGTTTTTGGCAAATACACTCACAGTGTCTTGCAGGGAGTTAGATGTGAAAATACCACTCACATATCTGTGTGCTCAGTTATGAAGCTGGAGCCAACAGCTGGTTTGCTTTGCTAGCCTGGCTCTGCCCTCAGGTTACACAATCTGCCTACTGGCACACTTGTTTAATCTGTACAAAAAAAGACTATGTGTAAAAATGACAATCGGTGGTTTTATGGATGGTTACATATTTCTTGGGCGGATGGAGTGACTTAAAGAAATCTCGTTTTCACTGCAAGGCAACTGAACGCTCGAGGAAGCCACTGAACTCTGCGATGTTTAGTTTTTTGTATAACTAAAGGTTTTGTGTGCAACCTTTCAGAACAAATGGATGTCACTGTAGGACCAGCATCCCCGACCAAAGCAACAGGCACATCAGCTACACGACCCTTCCTTCTTTCACTTTTATTCAAAACCAGAACGGTTGTGCCGACAAAAAAGTATCCAGTTACAACCATTAGCATATGCTAGCTTTGTGAGTGCACTGAATGATCGTAGCAAGTTGTTCTCAACCCTAGTAACACTGTTTTTTTTTTTTTTACTTCAGCTGTCTCCAGTCTGTGTATGTCTGTTTCCAGGATCCGCCAGAATGGATTAGGGCCATGGATGGACCACGTGTTGACGGATCAGAGCAGATCGGACCGTGTGTGGAAACAGACACACAAAGACTGGAGTGGAGACACAAAAGAGCAGCAGAAGAGAACTTCAAAACAGCAGAATCTCAGGCTGAGAAGAAATGAAACAAGTGTGCTTAAATTCATAAATAACATTAATAAAACATCTTTTTTTGGTTATTTAGGATATTTGGCACATTGGCTGAACATTAAATGACACTTTCCCATTTTCAATGCAGTGTGGTAGGTCACTTTTAGTCAGTTCATTGGCACGGGGACGGCCAGCACTTTCAATAAGAGGAACTCCCATACACTAACATGCATGCACATAAAACAAAGAAGCTTGGATTACAACACACACTTCATCCTCTGCTAAGGATCACTCCACTATAGTTTCACATAGTAGATAGTTGTTTGTAGCTATATTAATGCTATGTTCAAAATCTTGCATTTGCACCTTTAAACTAAAAATACACAACATGTTAAGAGGTGTCAGCAAGCAGGTTTTGTTTTAAAAGAGTCAGGCTAACTCCATTTCTCATCTACATTCTAGGCTAAGCTAACAGGTGGAAGCTTCATATATCCCACACAGACATGCAATATGAACACATTGCAAAAAAAAAGCAAAAATTTCCATAAAAATCAGACTGTTTTTTTAAATGAAGTGTAAAATCTGTGTTATAGCATGCTAAGCAGCTCAGTTCTTTCCATGTGATTCACACCTTTAACTGTGCATGTCATTATTAACCCACTAACCCACCAAAGTCTGCAGCCACAGGACTGTTCCCAAGTTCACAAATGAGGACCAAACTTGCATGATGTCTTGTGGCTGACCTCAAGCCTGCACGTCTATGTGACTGTGTAACTTAATGGCTTTACCCTCTGTGTTTCTTTCAGCTCAACATCAGGAGCACATGTCCTCCCCACATCATTCTTATTATTTGTATTTCATCAACTCCTATAATCCCCCTGCAGGGTCAGCTTTGTTTAGGATTTTTACATGGCTGTCTTCATAAGACTCATTAGCTATGTGGTAGGTTGGCTGCACCTAAACAATAACAGACTTTAGCTACGGTCATTGTAATGTGTCGCCGTGTCATGGCCTCAGGTGAAAAATGGTTTGCCTGATCACAAACCATGCCATTATGTGAAAACCGCAATACCCACAGAGGATAAATGAGTCATAATTGGATAAGACGAATGACTCTCTTTGGTCTGGGTATTGATGATGACTTTCCATAGGAGAAATGGGTGGACAGATTTGTATATATTTGGATGAACTGAGTGAATTTTGAGATAATGGTGAGGTCTTTAATCGAATATAGAAACTGCACTGGCATTGTGGGAGAACTTATTATTTTTCCCTCAGTGTTTGCAGTAGCTGGACAGCTGATCGGAAATGACATCAGGCAGTTTTACGAAATCGTAAATCCCCGCTTCAGTGTCTAAAGCCGTTGTTAAACGAATCAAATGCAACAACCTAGGCCATGTTACACAGTCATTCTGCTGGGGATAGTGATGCAGCCATCAGGCATTTTGAGGAGGGGGGGTCAGCTGTTAAATTTGTTCTGCGGCTATAAAATGTGGTTTGGAGAAATGCATCACATTGGCAGCTCTGGATGCTTTAGTAATGTCCTAATCAAGGCCTCTTCGTGCTGTGCTCTGTCTCTGCTCTCACCGCCTCATTTTCAAGGGTAAACATTTTCACAGCACGCAAATACCTCATCATTGTGTTTCTGCGATTTTTGTGCTGCCAGCAGAACACACTCTTTCCACTTGTGTGAGGGAGTGAAGGTGTAGTGTTGCTTATGTGGCTGTGTCTTGTGCGAAACCCAAAAAGCTGGTGGCGAGTTAGAGCCCAGCGGAACGTCTGTGATTTAAAAGGACTATGTAATTCAGGATAATCCTAAAAACCCTGCAGCCCGGCACTCGAGACTCATCCAGGCATGAAATTAAGATCAGATACAACACAGAGAGGGCCTTTCCAAACAGCGAGATAACAGACACCAACGCCAGCGTGCACACAAACAAAGTCAGCTGCGTGTAGTATGTGTTCAGCAAACTTGCACAGAATTGGACATGTGAGCTAACACGCCAGCGCCAGATAACGAGAACTCAAACAATGCCCTCCCACGTAAATATGCACACGAGTGGGACCTACATAAACACACTCCCGACATTAAACCGTACATCACAGAAGCAAATAACCTCTGCGTCATTGTCCTTGTACGCACTGTGTACACCTTCCTGTGACAAAACATGTGCCGTACATTTTGTTTCTTTGTGTTTAGGAGTAGGTGTCACTGGGGGACGGCCCATAGAGAATACAATGTGCCGGAGGTGAAACGGGCCACGGCTACTGCATCACTTTTATCCGAGCTAATTTTCAAGCTCTTTAGTGTGCCATTGTTCTTCTATGACTTCTCCCCAGGCAACTATTCCTTCATTGCATTGTTATTAGGTCATTTAATGTGGTCCCGTGACCAAAACAAGAAAAATGAGCGAGAAAAAATCTGAGAAGCAAACAGCAGTATAATTTGTTTAATATTACATGAAGGGCTCAGATCATCATGAACGTGGACTCACCCCCAGGTCTTTCCCTGCCCACTTGCATTCGTCCCTCTTAGAGGGGGTGGCGGGCCACGCAATCTGTGCAAATGAGAAAGAGACAAAGTCACATTAGGCTGGAGGTGGAGAGGAAGATTCACGTGTGAGTCAATACAGTGAATCAGAGGAATGCAAGATTTGTGTAATTCCAGAAGAATGACTTTTGATTTGTCATGTTTTCTATTAATCTTTAGTCATTTCTGTATTTCCCTTTATATCCTTGGTCCTGCTACGGAAAAGTGTGCATCTAATAAGTAGGAGATTTATAGTGAATGGATTGACTGCAATAAAGGGAAGAAACCTAAAAAACAGAGCGTGTGTATGTGTCATTAAAAAAAAAATGTTTTAATATCTACCGTAACGTTGCACTTGCTGTAACAATAGAGACATTTTTTACAGTCTGAACAGTGGTTCTGGTTCAAATTACAGCTTCTTCCTACACTTGAAATCCTTAGCATAAGGTTGTACTTTTCACTTCATATATGAAGAGAAACCCGGCTTTTTGCTACTTTGTTTTGGAAGAGATAAGTCTCACTGTCATCCATCTGTGGCCCCTGGTGTGACATGAATTATGAACACACATGGAGCGTATGAGTGTGCATGTGTGAGCTGTAATAAGTAAGGAAATGATTATATACTCAAAATTGGATGCGATAGAGCTCAGCTTTTTGCTGCTGGCCACACAGATGTCGAGAGATAATGGAAATGTATGCACATGCATGTTCGCGCATTATTATGTCCTTACAATACACACACACACATCTCTCAGTCTATTCCTAGACTTTATCTCCTCCTGAGATCAGCTAAGTTTTCCTCTCTTGGGAATCTGCATTGCACATTTCAGGGTAATTACATTAGATTTGCTTAATCACTGCTTTTTGGCCTTTATCTTATAATGATGCAAAGATTAGAACAAAAGAGCGAGAAGGAAAGAAAAAAAAAACACATATCCGAGCCAAGGGCAAAAGAATACAGAGACACGCTCTCCCTCTCTGCATTGACTATGTATTTTTCAGCACTTTTATTCCCCCCGTTCAGCTCTTTGCAGCCAGTAGGCAAGTCTGTGTCAGTCTTGTGTGTCTGCGACGGCAGCCCGAATCAGATAAAAAGACTGTTAACCTAGTCCAGGTGGAGTAATGGAATTATGGACAGCCTTGTCTGGACCGAGACAGACAGTGGGAGGGATGAAGGGAGAGGGAGGAAAAGATGGAGTAATGGACTCCAGAGGGAGCAGCAAGAGAAGAGAAGAGAAGAGAAGAGAAGAGAAGAGAAGAGAAGAGAAGAGAAGAGAAGAGAAGAGAAGAGAAGAGAAGAGAAGAGAAGAGAAGAGAAAAGAAGAGAAGAGAAGAGCTTTTGCACAAATGTATAAAACATAAACACAATACTGCATTTGAAGTTCACCTGTTTGTGGTCTCTGTTGATATTGACAAGGTCAAAAGAGAAGATGTGGTCTTCGGCTCCGACCAATAGTCTCCCTCGCTCTTCGTCCAATAGGAAAGCGTCGTAGCTCGAGCTGTTGGCCAAGCCATTGAAGGTGATGAGGTTACTGGAGTCTAACATCTCTGGAAGAAAAGAAGAATAAAAAAGGATGGTTAACCCTTGGATGCATGGAAACGGAAAAGACTACAACCCCCATATTTCTGCAGCACCGTCTCACTGAAGTTAATCAACTACAAATATGGACTTACTACAGAGAACTGGTGCAACAAAATGCATCTGCAACACATATAACCTTTGAATTAAATATCGTATGAAATCACAATCAGTCTAAAATGTCGCTCAGCACCAACGAATACTCAACCACAACACATTTTTTTGCTTCTTTTGAAGAAAGGCAATAATTTGTAAGAAAAAAAATACTAGTGCTTCCCCAATCACAACACTTGCACACACTTACATACGAATACATGTCAGTCAAGTATAGCGTGAGACATTTTAAGAGAGCACAGCATGTCGCAATCAGGGACACGGTTCAGACTGTTCAGCCGTGTGATTGGTTGAATAATTCATATGGACTGAGGGCCAGGGGATACACTGTGTAGGTAAGTATGTGTGGGCGTGCGTGCATGTATCTGTAAATGGGTTATTATGTAAATTAACATGAATGAGTTTGTTACCGCACATGTGCTCCATTCAGGTGGACAAAGACTATCATACAAACTATATGTGCACAAGTCTGCCCGACACTTCATGTGTGGGCTAAAGTCTAGCCGTGCTGCTGACAGTTAAAGTTTAATCACCAGCGATGACTTGCATCAAGTCTGAAGGGTCAGCTGTCACCGGAGCTGCAGTATTATATTAACGAAAAGCAACACTGCCCTACTAAAGGCAAGTTAACAGGATTACATGTTCTCTAATATGGAAAGTACTTGTGCTGTACTAAAGCTAACCCAAGCAAAACAAACTAATTTTGCATTCTTTCTCTAAATGCAGTCTGCAAAAGATCAAGAAAACTTCACATTATGTTAAAGGTGCCGTATTGTATCCCCTTTTTAACAAGTTTATTTACGTCTCAGATGTCCCCAGAATATGTATTTTAAGTTTCTGCTCAAAATACTGCGCAGATCGTTTATTCTACCATTCCTGTCTTTCGCCTAGTTTTCTCCCTGATACGAACTGACTGTTTTAGTATCTCTAAATCCAACCGAGCTGTCGCTGCCCACAACCCTTTTAAGAAGAGAACTGCAGACACACCTCTCTCTACATCTGCTCTGTTCAATGATTGGTAAAGAGCCAGTCAGGGGCGGAGCTCATAACAGGAACAGGGACTCTTTCTGATCAATGGAGAAATTAAAGAAACAAAAGGAACGTGTTTTCTCATAATTAGCTGGATTCCAGATACACTAGGAACATGTAATTATGTTCAAAAACAAGAAAGAAAGGATTGTCCATGACATGGCCTCTTTAAAAGTTAACAGTATGAGTAGATTAACCGATTCATCAAAATGTACAAAATGTACAATGATGTACAAAAACTGAATTAAAGGCAAAACAATCAAACTTTATGTATTTCTAGCTTATTAAATTCTACATTGTACATCGATAGGATTTAATGTTTTATTTTTAAGTACAATTCTACACACCATCAAATGTGATAGACTTCACATGGTCTTTATTACATCTTAATTTCGTTTCTATTCCATTTTATTATTTCTTTTCTTGCGTCTTACTATTCTTCATTTGTATCTAATGGCTGTAGTATGTGAATTTAATGACTGAGGAATCAATCAAGTCTATTTTATCTTACATAGTTCGTTGGACAACACAAAAATACATCAAAATAATAGTTTGTTGCAGCCCCAATTAAAAGTGTACTACAAGAAAAATGATAAATACTACACATTATCTATATAATGACTAGATATTACCATTGTTGAAAGTACAAGTTGTCCAAATTCCTTTTACAGGTATTTCATTTTTATTGAGACTAACAGCGTAGTATCTTTGGCTAATTGAACATCAGCTCCCACAGTAAAAAATATGCAGGACGTCAATCAACATTCTTGCTCATACAGTGTAGGCTGCTCTGAAATCTAATAATTATAATAACAGTTGTAACATTTGATTTACAACCGAATCAAACCAAAGAATCCATTAACCATCTGCCACTGGTTTGTCTGCTGAATGCGCAACCCACGGTCTGCGCCGCAGGTACAGTCTTCTGATACATCAGACATCATCCATCATCATCAGTGTCACCACACAGCGTGGACACACGCAGGTACACAATATAGAAAGCAGCACAAGCATACAGCCCTGTACGCACATTTACACACACACACATATACAAGTCCAGTGGATTGTGATCTCCCTGCTCTCCCCACAAAGCTCTGATTGACGGGCTGCTATAGGAGCCATCTGCGCCCACTCACAGTGTGTAAGATCTTGGACATCTGTGTCTACATAAAAGAAGGAATTGATGGAAGGGGAGACGGAGGAAGTGGTGTGTCAACCATCCCCGTGTGTCGAGCCCCAGTGTGGTGGATGAGGGGCTGCGCGAGGGAGTGGTCGTCACCTAATAAAGACGGTTGCAGCTCATCTGCGTCAGTCCGATTTCGGCTTGAGGCTAAGTTTGAGGCTGAGGGAAAAAGGAGTGGGTGGGTGTGGGCATGAATGGAGGCCTGTGGACGTGAGGTTGTGTGTGAATTTGTACTGTACCACAGATGGGTTGAGCGTATGTGTGTGGGTTTCAGTGTGTGTAGGTATTTTATCTTTTTTTTTTTTTATGCACTGGTCATTCCATGCACACCGACATCCTGGCATTTAGCAGCTCTGCAACGCTCAGATTACAATGACGAGGAATTCGACGTTTAAATCGAGAGGTGTCTTCAGAACCGTTCTGTTATCGTATGGTTGCTCTTGTTCTCAGTTTACCAATAAGACATGACATAGCGGGCTCAGGAAATGAGTTCGAGGAGGGAAGTACGGAAATGCGATTTCCAGCCGCCAGAACGCCGGAGGAGGTCTTCTTATGTTTCAGCTATAAAGAAACGGAAAAAGCGATTGACGTGGCAGAACGCCAAGCTAGGCAGAAATATGGAAATGAAATGAAAAAATAAATAGCTATAGGGTAATGAAATATTAGAAATACACCAAAAGGGAAGTAGAAAATGTCAGATATTGAGAAACAAGCACCATCAGGGTATCCTCTATCTGTTTTTCAGCTTCTATTCGCTGGTGTTTTGGCTTTCATACATGTTGACCCTTATCTTCTGCAAGTGAGCCGAACCCAGGAGTCGTGACTGCGCTCCGAAATGTCAGGTCCGTCACGAAAGGTTTCCCCCAGATGGGCCAAAGTACAAAAAAAACAGACGCACATATTTCAACACATGGTGATCTCTGACAAAGACAAGGTGGCCTGCGCACACAAAAAACACACACACAGGGGGCTTTATCTGGGCTGGGATCTACTGTGGTTTGGAAAATCGGAGGAACTGGGGCGTGAGCACCTACGGACCTCCAACCTAAACACAGACACACTCGTTTGGAAATGGGAGCACGAGAAGATAGAGAGCGCAGAGCTCATACAAAATATAGTACCTGAGGAAAAGGACACGCATTCGGTGGATGTATACGAGTAACGTGCAAAGACAAAGGAAAAGCAGGTTTGATGGTGCTGCTTTAAAAATGCAAACCACACCCTCAAACTTACATGCATATATTAATATTGACCTAAATGTATACGCCACATTAGTTCCCCCTGAACACACACACTTGTCTCCCCAGTCTGAGTTGTAATCCAATCAGAATATCTGCTTATGCAGCATGAACTATTGGAACAGTGAGCGCACTCAGCAGCTTCCACCTCTAACACAATCCCGGGCCTCGGACCCCCTCACACACACACACGCACGCACACACACACACACACACACACAACTCCTCTAATGTATATGTGCCACGTGCCCCCTCACCACACACAGTCTGCTTACAGAGACATTTAAACACATCTACTTGTGTGCGCACATACATTCCACTTCACACACAGACACACACACACACACACACACTCTATTCCTTCCCACTTTCTCTTGTTACACACATCCTCTGTCTGCTCTCTTTCACTCCCACATTCAGCCTTTCACACATACAACATGCACGCACAGTGGCCTATGCAAACATGCAAACACACGTCGTGCACAAACACAAATATGCAAATACGTGCATGCAAATCCTATCTATTCATCCAGTTTTGGCTTAATTTGTAGTTTGATGTTCACATAGGGCTGAATTTTGGAAGTTTAATGTGATTATAGAGTGATTATGTGTTTTCATCTTCACTCCATGCACACACACCGTATATCCAACACACTTTGAAACTGGCAAACACAAGCAATTCATTCAAATAAACTCCCATTTGTCCCTCCGCCATACTCCATTATGGAAAATAACCTGGCTCTTGTCTTAAAAAGCTCATCGGAAAAAAATAAAAAAAATACATTCAAAATTCAAGTGCAATTGTCTATGGAGTACTCTTCACTCCCCCATTCTCCAAACAGGCAGGCGTTTTAGACGCCTACATGCCACGCAATAGCGGAATAATGAAACCGCTTGAAAGAAAGGCGACAGGGCATTAAATTATGTTTATCTGAGTGTGTGTACGTGCGGCCGTGTGAGTGTGTGTTTGAGTGACATGAAACATAAAAGCCTCCCAGAGGAAAACACTTGACTGAGATTCAACAGATGGATAATATTCCATTAAAATAATGTGGCGCTTTTCAAGTCTTTTTCTTGTTCGTATACACAGCGAATGCTCAGCACGCAGAGGAGTTTTCAATATACAAAAAAGGTCTTTGAATGGCACTCGTTCACTTCCCATTTGTTGACACTGCTTTCTTTCTCTCCTGCAGTTGGCATAAAGTGCCAGACTTGGACCCATTTTTTTTTTTTTTTGCTGTTTCTGTGGTTTTTGCGCAAGTCTGCGTATTACTGAAGAACCGCTTCCATTGACGTGCAGGAGGAGAAAACACAGTTGAAAAGAAAATGGCAGCTCAACAGGAACTGGCGCAGAAATTTGCACATGTTTATCTTTCGAATACGAGGCTAGCTTCAAAAAAAACAAAAAAAGAAGCAAGAACTGTAATATCTCCAGTGGTTTGGTTTGGCATGTCAGTCTCTGCCTCCGAACGCTTTCTTTTTTCTCGGTGTGTGGTGCAGCGGCACATTTCCCCGCTCTCATGATGGCCTCGGCCACAAAACACAGGTGTCAGAAAAAAAAAAACAGGAGACAGGCGCCCCGTGGAAATTTGCTGAGAGCTTTGCTTAACAAAGTGTTCAAATATTATCCTAAGCTCAAGGATATCCACACATGCCTCAAAAGTTCACCTCCCCTCCGTTTCTCCCTCCCTTTTTCCTCTCTCTTTCTAAGCACAGTAGCAGGTGTGGGTTGGTTTCCATGGTGACCGTCTGTACAACACAACCTGGGCCATTGGATTTCTCATTCAGGTGAAGCCGACTGACAGATCCGACACCTTTCACACACACGCACGGTGCCGGGAAGTATGTTTCAATCCAAAAAGAAAAGAAAACGAGTGCATGAATGAAAATCGTTTACTACAGCCACACTAAACATGTCGCAAATCTGCCGCTGAAGCCATAATGAGCGAGTTTTCCTTGACTCAAGATGAATTAGAAACTTAAATTTCTATTTTTCAACAAAAGTGAGTCACGGCCATAATTCAAAGTTGAGTATGAGACATTTTAATGCCATATTCTGTCTCATGAATATGACTCAGTGTAGGTTAAAACATAGGATATGTATCAGAGGGACTAATAAGGAAAAAACGTGACCACATCCCAAACCGCGCTGAATCTATATGAGTAGTCTAAGTATGTGTTGAATTTCGCCAAACAGCACCATTCATCTCTCTCAACCCAAATGCTAGACTTCCTTGTCACCGCACGACATTCCTGCTTTCCCTCGAGAGAAAGAGAGAGAGAGAGAGAAAGACGGGGTGAGGAGAATACAAAAGCACAGTACACTGGAAGATTTGACAGGAGGTTAAAAGCAGAGAGAGCGAGAGAGAGACGGAAAGATAGACATGAAAAGACTTGAAATCAGGGATAATGACAGCAAACGAAGGCAGAAACATGAGATGAAAAAAAAGAAAAAAGAAAGAAAGCTACAACAAAAGCGGTCCCGTATGGAACCATTTCATTAGTGTGTGTCTCCTCCTGTCATTGGACGGCTGGACCACAGACCAGCGCTGCGACCACAGACGGCTCGAGGCCTGGCCATGCCTACCGCACAGAGCCCACTCACACACCACTAAGTGCTCATGGTATAACCAGGCTGCTCTCTGCTTCTCATTACTTCTAAGGGAAAACACACACATGCAAATACACACATTTACCTTCTTTTTTTTCTCTTCCTTTTTGCATGTAAATACAACCACCAATGTAAACTTGTTTAAACAAGAGGCAGAATTTGGTTTCTGTGTATCCGCTCACAAATCACAATATCACCCTCCCCTGCAAAGCTGTGCAGAGAGAGGAAGATAGTGCTATCACTAGGCAGCTTGATGGATGGACTTTGAGAGGAACCAGGCTGTGGTTATCGTGGTCATGTCTGGAGCCACTGCCTGTTAGTGCAGCCTGTCAAGCCGTACGGTGTAGCTGAATGTCAGCCCTGCCATTTTATTACAAATTAATGAGGCAGGGCCACAGAACCCAACGTGTCCCGGGCAAACTGCGACAGCGACGACACGCTGACGAGCCGCCCGTACACAGATCCGCAGGCAAAGACGCGGGGCTCTGTGCAGCATTATTTACGGTTCTTGTGCTACAAAATGAGGTTTTGTGTAACATGCGAATGCTCGTGCGCGTTTCTTGAAATGAAAATGAATAAAATCCCACATAGAAGCTGCCAAGTTTTCCCAGTGTAGCGATGTAAAATATGACATTTTGGTAAAAGTGTTTTCAAAACCTCCCTCATTATATCTCAAGCTGCCTGTGTTATTTATGACAGGAAAAGAAAAATAGCAAGTTTGTGGAGAAGAGGGAAAAATATGACTCCACAGCAATTTGAGCCTTAAATTACTGAGATTTTAAGGCGCTGATATTTCAAACTAAATTGTGATAATAAAATAAACTGCGATTTGTTGGCTCAAAATCGCAAACAGTGTCTATAATTATTATAAATCACTGCAGATCTGTAGCAACACCAGTCTTGTGCAAAAAATCACGCAACCCGCTGCTTTCTCCACTTATTCAACATTAGTGTTCGCCTGCCGCTCCTCCCCTGTCTTCGTCTGTCGTCTGTCGGTCCTTCGGTCCGTCTTTCTGCAAAGATGTCCCCCTCATTTGTAACACGAGTCTGCTCAGATTGAACGGTGCACCCTTTCTCCATCTGACTGACAAGACTTAGCAGGTGGCGGGACCCATTCATACCCGCGCTTCAGCAATCTGCACCATGCTGTAACCCAAGCCTACATCCCAAACACAGATGCAAAGACACGGGATATTTTTCCTGCGTGCAAGCCCGTACAGTGCTTGTGTACACACAGATGAAAAATGTACACAATCGCCGTGTGCGCGCGCAGTAATCTTTGGACAAACTACGGCCTCCTATTGTGGCCTTTGAGCGCGCGTTCAGATTGTTTTTGATTCAACGGACCAGAGGAATAAGGGAACATTTTACGAACGCTTGGGGGGGAATCAAAACAGACTCATAAAGCGAACCACAGACACACGCTAAGGTCATAAAACTCACAAATTACCCCAGAAGTAATGATAATACACTCTAGTTGTACCTCCAGCATTAACACAAAGACGAGTTAGGCGCACTGAAAACAAGCGACAAGAGTTTTTTAGTGGCTTGATGAATGGCTTTTTGTTTTCCAAGTGGAGTTGTGTCATTGCACAATTATCCGTGGGGCAATGAGTGTCAACACAAATACACACATTCATTATGCCATCTTTCAGCTTGTGGACTGGGGTTGGTGGGAGCTTACCAAACACTGCGGTTGGCTCTGTGAGTCAGTGTAAGGAAATGTAATGTATTCAGACGCAACACAGGGGCACGGTTGAAAAAAGCGAGCCACTGTAAAACATTGGTTTACACTATTGGAATGTGGCTGTGTGGGAGCAAAGATGAGGGTAGTTCAGTGTGTGTGTGTGTGTGTGTGGGTGTTTGTCCAAGTAGAGTTGAAAAGAAGGATAGCCAAAAGATATGTATCAACTGAGCTGCAATCAAAGAGACAGGAAAAGGAGACAAGTCAAAAGAGAGAAAAAAAAAAAAAAAAAAATTACAAACACACACACACATAGCCTGCTTGAAGATTGTACTTAGGGTCTGCGGTGTTGTGGTTCCTCGAGAAGCGACCGAGCCGCAGGAGAGGGAGGAAGGAGGAGGGGTAAGGAAGAAAAAGAACGATGAGAAAGAGAGCGAGGGAGATGGAGGCAGGCATCTCCAAAGTTGGCGCGTTGTGAGAACACCTTATAATTATCTACATCCGCTCTGTCAGCCCTCAGCCCGCGGAATGGACAGATACAGCCGAGAGGAGCTGGGAGCAAAAAAGACGCTCGGATGCTCATTCACATATCAAAAGAATAAATAGAAAGAAAGAAAAAAAAAACACACACTGATTAACCGGCACACATGCAAACACCCGCAAACATACAAACTGCACATATTTTCGTAGGCAAACAGGCACGCCCACACACAAACACACACGGACGCGCTCGCACAGACGGGCTTATTATGGGGCCGAGTCCAGACTGCGTTGAGTGCGGTTCCACACCAAGTGTCTATTTTGAAGGGGTTGTAAGCCAATTCCAGATTCCCCGTCTCTTTCTCAGTCTGCCTGTCCTCCTCCCATCGAGCCAGCGTGGGGCGGCCGCGGTGGCATTAAGAGGTCATACGGTAGGCTCCATAATTACCCATACTGAGGGTAATTATCAGGTTGTTTAACGAGACCTTTTAAGTTTTAAAAGCCCCGCTCGCTGGCTCCTTTTTAGACAAACAAATAGGGTCAAGTTTTTTGCAGTTGCACAGAATCTCCCCATCCAGCACTCACTGTATGTGCCTCGTTTGACCTTTAGGGGTCAGTGTTCCTCCTGATGGTGCGCAGTGTGGGAGAGGGCTGTGCATTGATACTGTTCAGGAATGTGATTGTCTGCAGATATGTATTGATCCATGGGAGTGTATCATTGTTTTACCCTTGTAATTCATATGGACTCTGTGTTGCTCCACTGCAGCAGAGTAGTGAAACACTCAGTATGTTAAAATGTATGCTCTGTAGGGAAATTCTAGTTGACTCACTTTTACTAGGCAGTTTGATCCAGTACTATGACAAAACATTAATTTCTGTCACTTGTTCGCACAAGTTGACCTGCGATGAAATCATATCAACACGTGTAATATATTCGCTAAGCAGGATTATTTTAACTTGAGTTTCACCTTATCCCTCTCTCTCCTTATGCTACTAGTCAAGGCGAGGAAAGTAATTTTAGTCTGAAGGAGAAGAGAAAATCATTAACTCTTGTGATCATCGTTCTGTCCCCGTGAAGCCAGATTCCCCCTTCTTTTTTAACTGAATGTCTAACTGACCCCACTGGGAAATCATTTACTCTGTACTCGCTCCGCCAGCCGTCCCACGAGAGGTCATTTTATCTACCTGTCTCCATTCCTCAGTCAGACTGCTCACTCTGCAGTCGCTCATTCGTCCTTTCCTGAAGAAGAAAATCGCTCACTTTTGTGGGTCCCCGGAGGCGTGTCATCAGCGCTCATTTGAGAGTGATTTCATGGGACCCTGCTCATGTGCTCTGTGTTTATTTGGCTGCCCCCCGAATCACAGAACCCTGCGACTGTCCTGCTCCTCTGCTAATGTGATCGTCCCACTTAAAGGCCTTGGCTCTCGAGTTGGACTTCTGCGCCTGCTTGACTGTCCTTCCCAGGAGGATTCCTCCTTGCTGTTTATTTGACTTAATTACTATGCAGGCTCCGCATGGGGAGAGGGGGGATGAGTGACACTTCACTTAACAACCTGCCTTCCCTTCCTCTTTGCGTCACCTACTGTACGTCTGCCAGCTTTTCCTTCATTAAAACCCCTCCACCATCACGACCGCCATCCTCCCCTCCTCCTTTCCTCCCACCATCCGCCAACAATGTGGGTGTTAAAAACTGAGAATCGTCTCCCGACACACATCAAGAGAGCCATCAAACACCTGTGGGCCCGCGACACGAGCGCAGATGCTGGCGAGCGGTGACACACAAAGAAAGTGACACGCTCTCATGCCTTTGCAGCCCAACGTTCGCTGTGATTGCACGTAAATTTAGAAACACTGATTCAACAGCACAATAAAAGAAACTGAAATCATTTGTGAGCTCATGCATGCGCGCAAACCAGGTGTCTAATTATATGAGGACATGCAAGACCTGACACATTTGTGTCGCGCCGAGACACACGCAAACTCACACACCACTTGCAGTCTAATAGGAGGAAATCACAAAAGAGGGTGTTGAGTCCTCACACCAAGACATGGCAAGAACATTCACACACATAAACAACGAGGCTTTGATGCACTTTTAGCAAAAAATAAATTCTGTGTACATCCACAAAAGTGCGTCTCTCGGAGCAGAGCGAAGCTGCTCTCTCCGGTTTGACGACACACATCCATCAGTCATGCAGCCAGTCAATGCAGACTTTGATGCTTGATGACATATCTCTTGTCTAGTGCTGTTGTCAGCAACATGTTCACTTGTCAGACTGAACAGTGAAGAGGATCACAAAAGGGGGCAGGAGGGAACCAGATTCACATTCTTTAAACAGATGGCTGTGTAAAGACGGGGATGACATTTTCTCATCATGCCTAGAGGTTTGGCTCCGTGCGAACTGACATGATGGTGCCCAGGGGATGTATGACTTGTAGCAGGTAAGTTCAGCTATGATTCCTTCCAGATTTATTTTGTTCACATGGTAAATGCATGTCATCGCCCTCTCAAATCCTGCATGATACGCCGGCCACACTACACCAGCGCCACAGAGGGCACTTAAATGTTAAAATACTACACGTTTTTATTTTATATTTAGAACATTGGAACTTGAAAGGGTGATAAATCAAAATATACAACCCCCAAATTACAACTTGTACTCCATCTAAAGAATAAAGCATGTCATATAGCAGGCCTCTAAACATAAGTTATACTCAGCGTCTTGTCTAAAGATAGAGAATGAATTAGTGACAAACATCGTAGGCACCCTCTTCGAGACCAAAAATTTTGATTCTGCCCCCCCCAGCGTGGATTGAAATTGTCCCGAGGAACCAAAGCTTTGGGTGACAGTCAACCTTTCAATCACACGCTCGCGTTTTCGGCTGCAGAACGACGGCGAATCAGCCTGTTCATAAATTTTCAGAGGGCATGTTTTATGAGAGTAAACGGGGACTAAAATAAAGAATCGAGATCACCACACTCCCAGCCATATACTTTCGGTCATGTTTTAGGACAAAGAACCACAATAGCCTCCCGCACTGAAAAAAAAGAGAAGAAGAAGAAGAAAAAAAAAAAAAATACAACCCTTCCCAAAATATGTCAAAAATGTTGCCAGTTATTTCTAGCCTGAGATGAAAAGTCTGCTATTACAAAGAGCCTGATTTAGTGTAGGGTGTGAGAGAGGAGACGAGACAGAGAGAAAGAGAGAGAGAGAGAGAGAGAGAGAGAGAGAGGGAGAGAGAGGGAGGAGGAGGAGGAGGAGAGGAAGAACCGGCGCTCCGCAGTCTCCCCTCAAAATAACACAGAAGGAGAGAGAATAACATGTTTGCTGTATACGTCAAAAACTTACACGTGCACGATATAAAAAGACAAAACGAAACTCCCTCTCGCTCTCTACCAGTCGTCCTGCATATAGGTGGTTTAATGCACAAGCTTTACATTAACATGCATTTAAAAAAAAAAAAAAAAACTCCAACTGTTGGATCAATTTAGGATAAAGTAATGAGAAGTCGGCAAACCTGCCTGGCCGCTTATAGAAGGGCTCTGTCATGACCAAAGCAGATCCCCCCCCCCTGATTTTATTATTATTTTTTAGGAGTTTTTGGGACAGAAGCCATTAAAACAGAGGCTCTACTGCCTGTTCAGAGCACTTAACAGGGGCTGTACAGTCCTAGCAGAAAGGGGACAGCACGAGGGGAAAATTGGTACAGGGGCCAATATATACATTTAACTTCAGGCAAGAGCCCTTCCACGGCATATGGAACCAATCTGACTATTTGTAAGGAGAATTCTGAAAGACAGGCAGAGCGAGCGAGAGGGAAGGAAGGAGTGAGTTAATGCGAGAGAGGAGGTTAAAGGGAGAGTAAGATACTGTATGCTGACCAAGAGGGAGAAAGAGTGAATGAGACAGGCAGAAATAGATTCACAGAAATAGAGGGAGGACAAAAAAAAAAATAAAAGAATAGATGAAAAGAAAAGGCATAAAAGAGCACCCATGGGCAAGGGGGAGAAACTAAAAGCACCGGCTACTACAGCGATTCTCTATAACCTGGAGTCAGGGGAGAACGGGAGAATGGGCTTACCCTTGTATGACAGCTTTAGCCTGGGTACGTTGTGCTTGGGCTCAACTCCTCGTCCAGGCTGCACCGCCCCGCACAGCAGCACTACAATCCCAAGCAGGTAATCCATGGTGCTGGAGTGCTGCTGGCTGGCCTCCAGACCAGGGGGGCACTCACAGCCCGACCAGTGCCCCGAGATGAGTGTCTCCCGCCGGGGGTACGCCGAGCCCGGAGAGTCCCCTCTCCTGAAAGAAGTAGAGGTTCCAGGGAGGAGAGTAGAGAGGGGAGGTGGGGGGCAGAAAAATCCTCGGTTGGTTGTGCTCCCCAGCTCAGAGTGCAGGACCGTGGGGTGTAGTGTGAAGTAGGTGGAGGTTGGAGGTTGGGGGTGCCGCTCACATGGCTCCCCGAGTGGAGGCTCCAGGATATATAGTCCCTTGGCTTATCTGTCCTCTCCCCCCAGGTGAAGGCTTGATGGGAGGCTGTGCAAAAAGACAAATATCTCAACACTTATCCACAATAGTATCCTCTTGTAGAGAATGTTTTTTTGTTGTTGTTGTTGCCTTTCTTTTTTTCTTTCTTTTTTTTTTTTGTAAATCTCGTTCTGTCTTCTGGCTTCTTCTCTTTGAGCAGACACTCACACAGCAACCCTCTAATCCTTGTGTGCAGCTCCACCAGACTGCGAGAGGGAGAGAGAGAGAGAGACAGAGAGAGCTACACCATCCACAGGAAGGGAGGGGAGGGAGAGCAGCTGAGAGAGNATGCAGCATGAACTATTGGAACAGTGAGCGCACTCAGCAGCTTCCACCTCTAACACAATCCCGGGCCTCGGACCCCCTCACACACACACACGCACGCACACACACACACACACACACACAACTCCTCTAATGTATATGTGCCACGTGCCCCCTCACCACACACAGTCTGCTTACAGAGACATTTAAACACATCTACTTGTGTGCGCACATACATTCCACTTCACACACAGACACACACACACACACACACACTCTATTCCTTCCCACTTTCTCTTGTTACACACATCCTCTGTCTGCTCTCTTTCACTCCCACATTCAGCCTTTCACACATACAACATGCACGCACAGTGGCCTATGCAAACATGCAAACACACGTCGTGCACAAACACAAATATGCAAATACGTGCATGCAAATCCTATCTATTCATCCAGTTTTGGCTTAATTTGTAGTTTGATGTTCACATAGGGCTGAATTTTGGAAGTTTAATGTGATTATAGAGTGATTATGTGTTTTCATCTTCACTCCATGCACACACACCGTATATTCAACACACTTTAAAACTGGCAAACACAAGCAATTCATTCAAATAAACTCCCATTTGTCCCTCCGCCATACTCCATTATGGAAAATAACCTGGCTCTTGTCTTAAAAAGCTCATCGGAAAAAAATAAAAAAAATACATTCAAAATTCAAGTGCAATTGTCTATGGAGTACTCTTCACTCCCCCATTCTCCAAACAGGCAGGCGTTTTAGACGCCTACATGCCACGCAATAGCGGAATAATGAAACCGCTTGAAAGAAAGGCGACAGGGCATTAAATTATGTTTATCTGAGTGTGTGTACGTGCGGCCGTGTGAGTGTGTGTTTGAGTGACATGAAACATAAAAGCCTCCCAGAGGAAAACACTTGACTGAGATTCAACAGATGGATAATATTCCATTAAAATAATGTGGCGCTTTTCAAGTCTTTTTCTTGTTCGTATACACAGCGAATGCTCAGCACGCAGAGGAGTTTTCAATATACAAAAAAGGTCTTTGAATGGCACTCGTTCACTTCCCGTTTGTTGACACTGCTTTCTTTCTCTCCTGCAGTTGGCATAAAGTGCCAGACTTGGACCCCTTTTTTTTTTTTTTTGCTGTTTCTGTGGTTTTTGCGCAAGTCTGCGTATTACTGAAGAACCGCTTCCATTGACGTGCAGGAGGAGAAAACACAGTTGAAAAGAAAATGGCAGCTCAACAGGAACTGGCGCAGAAATTTGCACATGTTTGTCTTTCGAATACGAGGCTAGCTTCAAAAAAAACAAAAAAAGAAGCAAGAACTGTAATATCTCCAGTGGTTTGGTTTGGCATGTCAGTCTCTGCCTCCGAACGCTTTCTTTTTTCTCGGTGTGTGGTGCAGCGGCACATTTCCCCGCTCTCATGATGGCCTCGGCCACAAAACACAGGTGTCAGAAAAAAAAAAAACAGGAGACAGGCGCCCCGTGGAAATTTGCTGAGAGCTTTGCTTAACAAAGTGTTCAAATATTATCCTAAGCTCAAGGATATCCACACATGCCTCAAAAGTTCACCTCCCCTCCGTTTCTCCCTCCCTTTTTCCTCTCTCTTTCTAAGCACAGTAGCAGGTGTGGGTTGGTTTCCATGGTGACCGTCTGTACAACACAACCTGGGCCATTGGATTTCTCATTCAGGTGAAGCCGACTGACAGATCTGACACCTTTCACACGCACGCACGGTGCCGGGAAGTATGTTTCAATCCAAAAAGAAAAGAAAACGAGCGCATGAATGAAAATCGTTTACTACAGCCACACTAAACATGTCACAAATCTGCCGTTGAAGCCATAATGAGTGAGTTTTCCTTGACTCAAGATGAATTAGAAACTTAAATTTCTATTTTTCAACAAAAGTGAGTCACGGCCATAATTCAAAGTTGAGTATGAGACATTTTAATGCCATATTCTGTCTCATGAATATGACTCAGTGTAGGTTAAAACATAGGATATGTATCAGAGGGACTAATAAGGAAAAAACGTGACCACATCCCAAACCGCGCTGAATCTATATGAGTAGTCTAAGTATGTGTTGAATTTCGCCAAACAGCACCATTCATCTCTCTCAACCCAAATGCTAGACTTCCTTGTCACCGCACGACATTCCTGCTTTCCCTCGAGAGAAAGAGAGAGAGAGAGAGAGAAAGACGGGGTGAGGAGAATACAAAAGCACAGTACACTGGAAGATTTGACAGGAGGTTAAAAGCAGAGAGAGAGAGAGAGAGACGGAAAGATAGACATGAAAAGACTTGAAATCAGGGATAATGACAGCAAACGAAGGCAGAAACATGAGATGAAAAAAAAGAAAAAAGAAAGAAAGCTACAACAAAAGCGGTCCCGTATGGAACCATTTCATTAGTGTGTGTCTCCTCCTGTCATTGGACGGCTGGACCACAGACCAGCGCTGCGACCACAGACGGCTCGAGGCCTGGCCATGCCTACCGCACAGAGCCCACTCACACACCACTAAGTGCTCATGGTATAACCAGGCTGCTCTCTGCTTCTCATTACTTCTAAGGGAAAACACACACATGCAAATACACACATTTACCTTCTTTTTTTTCTCTTCCTTTTTGCATGTAAATACAACCACCAATGTAAACTTGTTTAAACAAGAGGCAGAATTTGGTTTCTGTGTATCCGCTCACAAATCACAATATCACCCTCCCCTGCAAAGCTGTGCAGAGAGAGGAAGATAGTGCTATCACTAGGCAGCTTGATGGATGGACTTTGAGAGGAACCAGGCTGTGGTTATCGTGGTCATGTCTGGAGCCACTGCCTGTTAGTGCAGCCTGTCAAGCCGTACGGTGTAGCTGAATGTCAGCCCTGCCATTTTATTACAAATTAATGAGGCAGGGCCACAGAACCCAACGTGTCCCGGGCAAACTGCGACAGCGACGACACGCTGACGAGCCGCCCGTACACAGATCCGCAGGCAAAGACGCGGGGCTCTGTGCAGCATTATTTACGGTTCTTGTGCTACAAAATGAGGTTTTGTGTAACATGCGAATGCTCGTGCGCGTTTCTTGAAATGAAAATGAATAAAATCCCACATAGAAGCTGCCAAGTTTTCCCAGTGTAGCGATGTAAAATATGACATTTTGGTAAAAGTGTTTTCAAAACCTCCCTCATTATATCTCAAGCTGCCTGTGTTATTTATGACAGGAAAAGAAAAATAGCAAGTTTGTGGAGAAGAGGGAAAAATATGACTCCACAGCAATTTGAGCCTTAAATTACTGAGATTTTAAGGCGCTGATATTTCAAACTAAATTGTGATAATAAAATAAACTGCGATTTGTTGGCTCAAAATCGCAAACAGTGTCTATAATTATTATAAATCACTGCAGATCTGTAGCAACACCAGTCTTGTGCAAAAAATCACGCAACCCGCTGCTTTCTCCACTTATTCAACATTAGTGTTCGCCTGCCGCTCCTCCCCTGTCTTCGTCTGTCGTCTGTCGGTCCTTCGGTCCGTCTTTCTGCAAAGATGTCCCCCTCATTTGTAACACGAGTCTGCTCAGATTGAACGGTGCACCCTTTCTCCATCTGACTGACAAGACTTAGCAGGTGGCGGGACCCATTCATACCCGCGCTTCAGCAATCTGCACCATGCTGTAACCCAAGCCTACATCCCAAACACAGATGCAAAGACACGGGATATTTTTCCTGCGTGCAAGCCCGTACAGTGCTTGTGTACACACAGATGAAAAATGTACACAATCGCCGTGTGCGCGCGCAGTAATCTTTGGACAAACTACGGCCTCCTATTGTGGCCTTTGAGCGCGCGTTCAGATTGTTTTTGATTCAACGGACCAGAGGAATAAGGGAACATTTTACGAACGCTTGGGGGGGAATCAAAACAGACTCATAAAGCGAACCACAGACACACGCTAAGGTCATAAAACTCACAAATTACCCCAGAAGTAATGATAATACACTCTAGTTGTACCTCCAGCATTAACACAAAGACGAGTTAGGCGCACTGAAAACAAGCGACAAGAGTTTTTTAGTGGCTTGATGAATGGCTTTTTGTTTTCCAAGTGGAGTTGTGTCATTGCACAATTATCCGTGGGGCAATGAGTGTCAACACAAATACACACATTCATTATGCCATCTTTCAGCTTGTGGACTGGGGTTGGTGGGAGCTTACCAAACACTGCGGTTGGCTCTGTGAGTCAGTGTAAGGAAATGTAATGTATTCAGACGCAACACAGGGGCACGGTTGAAAAAAGCGAGCCACTGTAAAACATTGGTTTACACTATTGGAATGTGGCTGTGTGGGAGCAAAGATGAGGGTAGTTCAGTGTGTGTGTGTGTGTGTGTGGGTGTTTGTCCAAGTAGAGTTGAAAAGAAGGATAGCCAAAAGATATGTATCAACTGAGCTGCAATCAAAGAGACAGGAAAAGGAGACAAGTCAAAAGAGAGAAAAAAAAAAAAAAAAAAATTACAAACACACACACACATAGCCTGCTTGAAGATTGTACTTAGGGTCTGCGGTGTTGTGGTTCCTCGAGAAGCGACCGAGCCGCAGGAGAGGGAGGAAGGAGGAGGGGTAAGGAAGAAAAAGAACGATGAGAAAGAGAGCGAGGGAGATGGAGGCAGGCATCTCCAAAGTTGGCGCGTTGTGAGAACACCTTATAATTATCTACATCCGCTCTGTCAGCCCTCAGCCCGCGGAATGGACAGATACAGCCGAGAGGAGCTGGGAGCAAAAAAGACGCTCGGATGCTCATTCACATATCAAAAGAATAAATAGAAAGAAAGAAAAAAAAAACACACACTGATTAACCGGCACACATGCAAACACCCGCAAACATACAAACTGCACATATTTTCGTAGGCAAACAGGCACGCCCACACACAAACACACACGGACGCGCTCGCACAGACGGGCTTATTATGGGGCCGAGTCCAGACTGCGTTGAGTGCGGTTCCACACCAAGTGTCTATTTTGAAGGGGTTGTAAGCCAATTCCAGATTCCCCGTCTCTTTCTCAGTCTGCCTGTCCTCCTCCCATCGAGCCAGCGTGGGGCGGCCGCGGTGGCATTAAGAGGTCATACGGTAGGCTCCATAATTACCCATACTGAGGGTAATTATCAGGTTGTTTAACGAGACCTTTTAAGTTTTAAAAGCCCCGCTCGCTGGCTCCTTTTTAGACAAACAAATAGGGTCAAGTTTTTTGCAGTTGCACAGAATCTCCCCATCCAGCACTCACTGTATGTGCCTCGTTTGACCTTTAGGGGTCAGTGTTCCTCCTGATGGTGCGCAGTGTGGGAGAGGGCTGTGCATTGATACTGTTCAGGAATGTGATTGTCTGCAGATATGTATTGATCCATGGGAGTGTATCATTGTTTTACCCTTGTAATTCATATGGACTCTGTGTTGCTCCACTGCAGCAGAGTAGTGAAACACTCAGTATGTTAAAATGTATGCTCTGTAGGGAAATTCTAGTTGACTCACTTTTACTAGGCAGTTTGATCCAGTACTATGACAAAACATTAATTTCTGTCACTTGTTCGCACAAGTTGACCTGCGATGAAATCATATCAACACGTGTAATATATTCGCTAAGCAGGATTATTTTAACTTGAGTTTCACCTTATCCCTCTCTCTCCTTATGCTACTAGTCAAGGCGAGGAAAGTAATTTTAGTCTGAAGGAGAAGAGAAAATCATTAACTCTTGTGATCATCGTTCTGTCCCCGTGAAGCCAGATTCCCCCTTCTTTTTTAACTGAATGTCTAACTGACCCCACTGGGAAATCATTTACTCTGTACTCGCTCCGCCAGCCGTCCCACGAGAGGTCATTTTATCTACCTGTCTCCATTCCTCAGTCAGACTGCTCACTCTGCAGTCGCTCATTCGTCCTTTCCTGAAGAAGAAAATCGCTCACTTTTGTGGGTCCCCGGAGGCGTGTCATCAGCGCTCATTTGAGAGTGATTTCATGGGACCCTGCTCATGTGCTCTGTGTTTATTTGGCTGCCCCCCGAATCACAGAACCCTGCGACTGTCCTGCTCCTCTGCTAATGTGATCGTCCCACTTAAAGGCCTTGGCTCTCGAGTTGGACTTCTGCGCCTGCTTGACTGTCCTTCCCAGGAGGATTCCTCCTTGCTGTTTATTTGACTTAATTACTATGCAGGCTCCGCATGGGGAGAGGGGGGATGAGTGACACTTCACTTAACAACCTGCCTTCCCTTCCTCTTTGCGTCACCTACTGTACGTCTGCCAGCTTTTCCTTCATTAAAACCCCTCCACCATCACGACCGCCATCCTCCCCTCCTCCTTTCCTCCCACCATCCGCCAACAATGTGGGTGTTAAAAACTGAGAATCGTCTCCCGACACACATCAAGAGAGCCATCAAACACCTGTGGGCCCGCGACACGAGCGCAGATGCTGGCGAGCGGTGACACACAAAGAAAGTGACACGCTCTCATGCCTTTGCAGCCCAACGTTCGCTGTGATTGCACGTAAATTTAGAAACACTGATTCAACAGCACAATAAAAGAAACTGAAATCATTTGTGAGCTCATGCATGCGCGCAAACCAGGTGTCTAATTATATGAGGACATGCAAGACCTGACACATTTGTGTCGCGCCGAGACACACGCAAACTCACACACCACTTGCAGTCTAATAGGAGGAAATCACAAAAGAGGGTGTTGAGTCCTCACACCAAGACATGGCAAGAACATTCACACACATAAACAACGAGGCTTTGATGCACTTTTAGCAAAAAATAAATTCTGTGTACATCCACAAAAGTGCGTCTCTCGGAGCAGAGCGAAGCTGCTCTCTCCGGTTTGACGACACACATCCATCAGTCATGCAGCCAGTCAATGCAGACTTTGATGCTTGATGACATATCTCTTGTCTAGTGCTGTTGTCAGCAACATGTTCACTTGTCAGACTGAACAGTGAAGAGGATCACAAAAGGGGGCAGGAGGGAACCAGATTCACATTCTTTAAACAGATGGCTGTGTAAAGACGGGGATGACATTTTCTCATCATGCCTAGAGGTTTGGCTCCGTGCGAACTGACATGATGGTGCCCAGGGGATGTATGACTTGTAGCAGGTAAGTTCAGCTATGATTCCTTCCAGATTTATTTTGTTCACATGGTAAATGCATGTCATCGCCCTCTCAAATCCTGCATGATACGCCGGCCACACTACACCAGCGCCACAGAGGGCACTTAAATGTTAAAATACTACACGTTTTTATTTTATATTTAGAACATTGGAACTTGAAAGGGTGATAAATCAAAATATACAACCCCCAAATTACAACTTGTACTCCATCTAAAGAATAAAGCATGTCATATAGCAGGCCTCTAAACATAAGTTATACTCAGCGTCTTGTCTAAAGATAGAGAATGAATTAGTGACAAACATCGTAGGCACCCTCTTCGAGACCAAAAATTTTGATTCTGCCCCCCCCAGCGTGGATTGAAATTGTCCCGAGGAACCAAAGCTTTGGGTGACAGTCAACCTTTCAATCACACGCTCGCGTTTTCGGCTGCAGAACGACGGCGAATCAGCCTGTTCATAAATTTTCAGAGGGCATGTTTTATGAGAGTAAACGGGGACTAAAATAAAGAATCGAGATCACCACACTCCCAGCCATATACTTTCGGTCATGTTTTAGGACAAAGAACCACAATAGCCTCCCGCACTGAAAAAAAAGAGAAGAAGAAGAAGAAAAAAAAAAAAAATACAACCCTTCCCAAAATATGTCAAAAATGTTGCCAGTTATTTCTAGCCTGAGATGAAAAGTCTGCTATTACAAAGAGCCTGATTTAGTGTAGGGTGTGAGAGAGGAGACGAGACAGAGAGAAAGAGAGAGAGAGAGAGAGAGAGAGAGAGAGAGGGAGAGAGAGGGAGGAGGAGGAGGAGGAGAGGAAGAACCGGCGCTCCGCAGTCTCCCCTCAAAATAACACAGAAGGAGAGAGAATAACATGTTTGCTGTATACGTCAAAAACTTACACGTGCACGATATAAAAAGACAAAACGAAACTCCCTCTCGCTCTCTACCACTAGTCCTGCATATAGGTGGTTTAATGCACAAGCTTTACATTAACATGCATTTAAAAAAAAAAAAAAAAACTCCAACTGTTGGATCAATTTAGGATAAAGTAATGAGAAGTCGGCAAACCTGCCTGGCCGCTTATAGAAGGGCTCTGTCATGACCAAAGCAGATCCCCCCCCCCTGATTTTATTATTATTTTTTAGGAGTTTTTGGGACAGAAGCCATTAAAACAGAGGCTCTACTGCCTGTTCAGAGCACTTAACAGGGGCTGTACAGTCCTAGCAGAAAGGGGACAGCACGAGGGGAAAATTGGTACAGGGGCCAATATATACATTTAACTTCAGGCAAGAGCCCTTCCACGGCATATGGAACCAATCTGACTATTTGTAAGGAGAATTCTGAAAGACAGGCAGAGCGAGTGAGAGGGAAGGAAGGAGTGAGTTAATGCGAGAGAGGAGGTTAAAGGGAGAGTAAGATACTGTATGCTGACCAAGAGGGAGAAAGAGTGAATGAGACAGGCAGAAATAGATTCACAGAAATAGAGGGAGGACAAAAAAAAAAATAAAAGAATAGATGAAAAGAAAAGGCATAAAAGAGCACCCATGGGCAAGGGGGAGAAACTAAAAGCACCGGCTACTACAGCGATTCTCTATAACCTGGAGTCAGGGGAGAACGGGAGAATGGGCTTACCCTTGTATGACAGCTTTAGCCTGGGTACGTTGTGCTTGGGCTCAACTCCTCGTCCAGGCTGCACCGCCCCGCACAGCAGCACTACAATCCCAAGCAGGTAATCCATGGTGCTGGAGTGCTGCTGGCTGGCCTCCAGACCAGGGGGGCACTCACAGCCCGACCAGTGCCCCGAGATGAGTGTCTCCCGCCGGGGGTACGCCGAGCCCGGAGAGTCCCCTCTCCTGAAAGAAGTAGAGGTTCCAGGGAGGAGAGTAGAGAGGGGAGGTGGGGGGCAGAAAAATCCTCGGTTGGTTGTGCTCCCCAGCTCAGAGTGCAGGACCGTGGGGTGTAGTGTGAAGTAGGTGGAGGTTGGAGGTTGGGGGTGCCGCTCACATGGCTCCCCGAGTGGAGGCTCCAGGATATATAGTCCCTTGGCTTATCTGTCCTCTCCCCCCAGGTGAAGGCTTCAGCTTGATGGGAGGCTGTGCAAAAAGACAAATATCTCAACACTTATCCACAATAGTATCCTCTTGTAGAGAATGTTTTTTTGTTGTTGTTGTTGCCTTTCTTTTTTTCTTTCTTTTTTTTTTTTGTAAATCTCGTTCTGTCTTCTGGCTTCTTCTCTTTGAGCAGACACTCACACAGCAACCCTCTAATCCTTGTGTGCAGCTCCACCAGACTGCGAGAGGGAGAGAGAGAGAGAGACAGAGAGAGCTACACCATCCACAGGAAGGGAGGGGAGGGAGAGCAGCTGAGAGAGAGGGAGAGAGAGAGAGAGAGAGAGAGAGAGAGGGGGGCGGTATGACTGGAGAGCAGTGATGAAGCCAGTGTAGTAGATAGGAAGTGTTGTGAATGGTCGGGCTTTTATAGTGTCGACTCTTCCCCACCTATTTCCTTTTTTTGTTAGTCATCATTTCTTGATTTCCCGTATCCTAATATCTCTCATACCGAAACCCCCCTTTCAGTTATTCTCTCTCTCTCTCTCTCTTTCTGTGGCCATTTATTACACAGTTTCATCTCTAAGTGCCTCTGTCATCAACAGGATGAGCTTTAGTGGAGTAAATCCAATCGAAAAGCTTCCTCTCAAAGAAAAGCTCCCAAAAATGAACAGATATCCATTCAGCACTCTCTCCTCTGTGGCTGCTGAGGTTTGATTTTTTTCAGTTGTTTAGATAAAGTTTCCTTAACCAAGGATAAAGGGTGCTTGAGAGACTACAAATCCCTCGAGGTAAATTAGTGATTTCTAAAAAGGTCGTATAAATGACAATGTCTCTACCAACCGTAAAAGCTTCTGCTCTTTACATTCTTGAGCAGACAGAATTCTAGAGTAAACAGTCAGCGTGCTTTCTACGCTTTATCAGTTGTTTTGATTCCTCACTGATGGTTGGCTTCATGTTATAGGGAAACAAAATTTGATTGAAGCTTGATTTAGATGAATGCTTAAAGCTTTTTTGGGGGGATCATTTTCAAGTTTTTCGAGATTGAAATGTGTAAAATTATACCACGAGATCTCAGCATGAGCATAGAAGTCAGAAAATAAACAATTTTCCTAAACAAGAATTAGAGTCCAATAATTTATCCCGATAATATTCTTTCTATGGAAACTTCAAATATACGTGGGAGGTTGGCAAGAATCGAACCGGAGATGAAGAAAGGCGTCATGGTCGTGGGAAAAGTTGAAAGAAATACATCTTGTTCAGACAAGACTCAACAAATGCGTAATTTCTATCGCAGTTACGTCACTCTGAGTTCCATGGAACATTACTCAAAAAGACCTGTAATGTTAACATGGCTTCTATATTAATCTCTAATATTTGTTTTCCATTTGATGAGAATATTCATGCACACGTTTTTTTTGAACATTAAAGTAACATTGTATGCACACAGAAAGTCGCGATTTTCCCACGCACACCATCTGAGTGTGTTTTTGACTTATCCAGATGAAACCTAACGTTTGAGGAGAACACATGCTGGTACTTAACCTGCATAGTCTGAGACGGATCCTGTCTCTGCTAAAGTCATTCACATCAGCCAGGCAGGTCAACAACAAACCCCCCACTCTATTCTCAACCCCATGCAGGTGCTGAGTGTGTGTGTGTGTGTGTGTGTGTGTGTGTGTGTGAGTGTGAGCGGGCACCTCCTGCTTCCTCTAAAGGGGTGACATAGCAGCGGTGAGGTGATAAAAGCTTTGATAAACAGGAGTGCTGATGTGTCAACTCACACACCTCACGACACTGAAGGAAAACAACCCTGAAGAATTGGGCTGCTTTAGTTTTCATGGTGAGTGTGTGTATATAATGATATAGGGGGGGACCCTCATATACCAGCACTTCCACCAGTGTTTAGTGTTGTAACTGATCATAAATAATATCTGATCCGAATCTTGTGTGTTTTACGCTCTAAAAAAGCTGTTAAAAAGCTAGATTTCGGCAGCTGGGGCAGCAAAAAATACTGTAAAATAACAAAAAAAAACTTCTCACATTGAGTTTTATCTTCTACGACGGTTTGGTTTTGGAAATAAAAAATAATGAAGCCAATACAATAGATAGTATATATGCACTTAGGTAGATAGAAGACAGCTTACAGATGCTTATAGATATTGTACAATGACGAAAACACATTCATTTAATTCAGTTTTTGTTGTGCAAACGTATGGAATTAAACAAGAGAGCTCTCACTAACAAATAAATCTATTTAACATTACCGAACCAACACTTCTTTATTGTAAATTTTCATTAATCATATCTAATTTAGAAACTTATTTACAATACTGAAGTTGAATTTAATTGGAAATGTTCGGGATATTCACAGTTACAGGTTATTTATGGTATTTTACATTACATATATTTAAATATATATTATATTTTTTGAATGTTGTTGATATTTTGTGTTCATTTTTACAGTGTATAAAATTAGGATAATGTTTTTAGTAAGGGTTGTTGGTGTCCTGTGAAAAAAGGACAAGAAATGAGGGATGTTGGTTTCCTGCAGTGCACCAACCTTATAGGCTGAAGTAAATTCACTATAACTTGCATTGTATTTTTGTAGTTTCAATCGTCATTTCTATTTCTAATATTAACACGACATTCTCCAAGTTTACTGCTGGAGATGCAGCGTCACTGATATCAAGTCTGACAGGTGAGAAAATTGTATTAAACACCAGTTTTGCAAATTTTTAAAGCAAAGAATATGAAGGAAAACAGCTCCAGTGCTCAGGCCACAGTGTCCATCATAACTGCCCATCATGGTTTACATATGAGCTTCCTGTGTTGGCTGACCGACCGTATTTACCACAGGTGTGGGCATCCTGTTTACTCTGTAATGAGGGTTTATTATCAAAAATTCCGGTGTGTTTCCGTTTCACCTCCAAATGTCCTGGTTAATCTGACTCAACGACTGACTTGTTTACAGCGAGTCAGAACATCAGATTGCTTCAGTTTCTGCCTCGACAGTCTGTTTTTTTTGTTATCTTTAAGATTTTCTCCAGTATTACTGAAATATGAAAGTAGACAGTGAATTTACAAGTCCAGTGTAAACAAACACGTAAACCTTGTAACTCAGAATAGATATAAAGTTTCCCCTTTTTTTGACATAGAAGGACTGTTAAAATACATCCCACAATTATTGTGATTTCACATTCCAACATTTCATTTTTATTTAGATGGAAGTGTTTAATTCAGGTTTAATAATGTCAATATATTCCTACAATTAGACACAATCAGTGACAATTGACAGAAAAAGACGTATCAGTCCGGTCATTTTACACTGATCTGTTTGTTCGAGAAAGAGTTTTTACTGCTGAATGAATGTGTTGTTCATCATTACATATCTATCTATCTATCTATCTATCTATCTATCTATCTATCTATCTATCTATCTATCTATCTATCTATCTATCTATCTATCTATCTATCTATCTATCTATCTATCTATGACTAATGTCAAACTAAGTTGTTGCCAGAACTGCGAAATAGGGAATAAACAGTAATTTTCCTTTAAGTCATCCGTCTCTCTGTGATGTTACTGGAACTGACCAGAGGTTTTTCAAATTCAAAGTGATTTACTGTTTGTGTGTTTATGGTCCTTCCATGTGTTTAAGTTAGTCTGAGAGATTCCCGATGTGTGCGTTTGCCTGCACCCACGTCTTGTGTTTTCTGCTGCGTATTCACTTCCACCACCGTGGCGTCCCCCCCACCTCATGTCTCATCACCCCTTCAGTCCAACCAGCCTTTTTAGGTGTTTACCCAAAACAAAAAGATGTGCAGACAGACGCATGGAAGTAGCCTCTTCTCCATCGACCTCTGTCTCTTCGCTCTGCCCTGATCCACCACCTTCCTTCCATTTATCTGCATTAGCCGAACTCTCAGCAGCCCGGCTACCTGCATCGATCCTCACCGATGGAGTGAGATGTGCTGCAACACGCCTTTCTGGGTTGCCCTTTAGGGAGTGCAGCAACAGTCCGACCTATCGTCGGCGATCTATTTGCGACATCCCCTGGCACCCGGAGCGGCCCTGAGTAATGACGACTTAATAAATGGTGACACGCCGTTGGCGGTGGAATGAGATGCCCATTGACAAGGAGCTTCCAGAGGCTTTCAGCGCCCGACGGTAAAAATAGAAGAGGACACGAGACACCCTGCTTATGAGGACGCAGCGAATAGGGGATAGGCGTCGGACAGGTCGGTGTGTGGCGAGTGTCAATGTGCTGTTACTGATATGATGGTGTATCTTCATCCGGCGGTATGGGAAGGGCTGTTAATGTCCTGTGTGTGCGTTAGAGAAAATGATTACGGTAACACGACCTGAGATGTCTTTTTTTTGCAGAGAACATCGGAAATGTCCCACCCTGTACTTCCCACACACTGCTCTTTGACCTCCTTGCTTCTCTAGATCACTCCGACAAACCTCCCTGCTGTTATCCTAACTGCCCCTCCGTTCCTGAGGCCACCGCCACTGAGAATAAAGCAGAATCACTGCTCGGCGACTCGATAAATGACACGCGAAGTTCAAGGTACGAACAGCCATCACTTCCTTCATGTTGCGGGAGTTCCTCTTCCTTTTCAGTTCCTGTTGCCAAGCGCCACCCATTCAATGTTAGCAGAGGTCACACAGCAGCCCCTTACTCAGCAAACGACATATGCAGGAAACAAGAGGAAAAGGTCAGCAAAGATGGGAGGAAGGAAAGAGGAAGAACAGTAGCGGGTAGTGGGAGCTGTAACTGAGCAGCCTTTCCTCTTGCATGTTGGTGAAGTAACAACCAGAGGCCTAATGCTGCTTATGTGATGAGAAAACACTCAGTGTGCCGTATGTTTTCACATGCACAGGTATGCACATGGGAGGAGGGAGGAGGATGGTAGTCGTGCTGACAAATGACTGGCAGCAGGGTCTGATAAAAAAATTAAAGTAAAATATCCTAATTTAGATGAAATGCAAATAGATATTTACAGACATGTTTTGTGGAGAAACACGGATTTGTTTGACATTATTGTGTTAAAACACCTTCACTCAACTGATGGACCTAAAAGTGCTGCAGTGAAACATTATTTTACAGATTTTTATAGAATTATTACAATCAAACTCTTTCAATCAAGCGTTTACACATGCTCAAGGCTGATAAGTAGCTTATTTTAGAAGACACACCTGCAGAGGCCACCAGGACGAATTGAAAAAACTAAAACTAGTCTTTGTCTGTGTTACAACCTAGCTCATGGGATATATAATCACAAGAGTGATTACAGCACAATCCACACCTCAGATAGTTACGCCCATGTAGCACCCAAAAACTCTCAAACGGCACAAGATTCAACCTTGACAGCAGCACATCTTTGAGAAATTCGATGCCTTAAGTTGGATATTATGAAAAAGTTTGCTTCATTTGTACTCAGATTTACAGAGTTTGAATGTAAAAGTACACATAAAAATAACATTTACATTGCGAGGATGAATGTTAAATAGCTAGTTTGGGTATAAATCTTTCTATAACAAGCTACAGATTACATTACAGGTAATTATTGTCATTTTATGCACATTTACATGTATTTTTTTTGTTAAAAAGGGGGAAAAATGCAGTGTAAAAAAACTTCTAGTAAATTTCCATTTTAAAAAAATAAAAGAAAAGAATATTTAATATGTATGTTTTGCATTATTGACTTAAAATAACTGTTGGCTTGCTAATTTATAGACACAGTCTATAAAATGAAAACAAAACTAGAAACCTTTTGCTATTAAACCAAACAAAGTTAACTACAGAGTTACTTTCTGTAAAATTACAATGTTGTTTTAACAGTGCATGACACCTTAATGATGCATTACCAGCTGACAAGTGAGCACAGAGAAACCGTAAAATATCACCACAAGCTATGCTGACGATATTTATTGTAAAAGGGAGGACAAGAGGAGCGTAAGTTAGGGAGGTAGCTGTGCAACTCTGGGCTTTGTCATCACACACATTTGGCTGTAAAAACGGGAAAGCCGCTCCATATATCAGCAGTTACACAAGTGGTATGTCACAATTAAGCATTTACCTGAACATGTAGGCATGGGAGGGGAAGAAAAAAAAAAAAACACATCTGTGTCGGCAATCATCACTGTAACTCTGTAAACCTGTGTCTGTGTGAGCGCGGCACAATGAGCTATAAATCACAGTATATGGAGCCTGAAAGTACGTCTCATGTGAAAGCGTCACCTCAGGGTTTCTATTATTCCTAAAGCACAGACAAAGAGATTATTTTTTAACAGAAAAGACATCTGGAGCGTTACAAAAGTCTGGTAGTTCTCATTCGTCTCCACAATCACAGAAAAATATCGAATATTCCCCCTCTGTTATCCAAGTCAAGTGCTGACACCTGTTTCTGCTCTTGCATGCTCTTTTTGCCCGACTCATACTCTTCAAACAAAGTGGTGGTTTCATTAAAAATCCATTCTAGAGCTCATTAACAATGCCTCCTCCATACCAGAGGAGCCTCCAACCCTGGTGGAGGGAAATGGGAGGTTTCCCTCCATTTCATCGCTTCTCTAAAGGTCAGAGGTCGGCCTTCAGGTTTACAATGGGGTCACGCAACCTCGTCGTGTGCATGACGGAGCTCGGGTAATCTCTTTCAGCGAGGCCTTTCCACCTACACATGCGTACGCGCGGCACTTCTTCGTTTCCGCATCCACTCAAGACGGGCCCGGGAATCGGAGCATAAATAAACAAAAGTGGAGCCACATTGCACCATGGGAAAGAAAACACGACCGAGTTGTAACATCTGTTGCAACGAGGGAAGTTGTTGGGTGTATTTATTCATCGCTGATACATTTCCATCCATCTTCTGGTGACGGAAGTCTCCTGCGGAGCTCTGCCTCACGCAGATGTGTCCACTCTGCTCCTGTGATGACGGCAGCGCGAGGCAGATCAGGAACCGTTTACAGGAAGAGAGGAAATTTGACTGAAATGTTACACTGATTCATAAAATCTGATCATTTCCTGCCGAGGCCCCGCTGCTGACGTTCACGTGGGGGAGGAGGATGGAGGAGTTGTTTGCTTTGACATTAGAGGACGTGCACTTGTTGAGCAACAGCACAGTCACGTCCAGAGCAGAAGCGTAATCTTGTCTTCTGAAGTAAATCAGAATAATAAATCTACATGTTCAACAGCCGTCTTTTTAAACGAGAGCAGCTGAGCAACAACGATGCTACAAATGAATGACCGAGCGACTTTCAACTCAGGGATGAAAGACTTCTAACTTGTTTAAGTCCAAAGGAAGCTCATCATGAGGCATCACTGATGCGGAAAGGACCAATGGGAATCTTAAGGCGAGGGGGGAGCGAACTAATCCGAGACCTGAAGGATTCCTTTAAATTGTATGTATATGTAAATGCAAAACACACCATTTGAGAAAGAGGGTTTGTTGGGGGAGGATTTAAGTCGGCAGCAGGGCAGAGACAACAGTGCAGAAGCTCATTATTCTCTCTATGTAGGTAAATCAGGGAGCTTATAGACCTGCCTCACCCCTTCTTCCATCTACTCACACAGTCAAAGTGAAAACACTCTAAAAAGTCATTCAGCGGACTCATTCCCACTTAATTAAATGCACGGCTGCAGATAAAAAGAAAAAAAAAACTCTAATGCAGTGATTTAAATGAGCCTTTTAAGTTGCAAACTTAAAATGTTAAATTCAGTAAAAAGGTTCATTAAATAATAGAGAAAGTCACTCGTGGTCGTGCATTATTATTTTATTTTTTTCTCTATGGTCACTCAGGGTTCTGTAGATAACTACATTTCTAACATTTTAACTTCATATTATTTAAAGTATTAGTTTAAGTGAATGACAACTGAACATTCCTCGCAATAATGTGGAAATAATAGTTGGAACAATTTCATTTTTGAAGTGATCAACTTAAAAACTTGTGTTAATGCTCCCAATCGTCAAGTAAGAAAATATATATTAATTGAAGAGGAAAAGCTAATTCCCCTGACTCAGTGTAGTTTGTTAGTTGAACACAAATTCCTTAGAAGCTGTTGCAACTCGTGTTGTGTATATTCTTTTAAGCCGAAAGCATTATTTTTTTGGAGTGCAGAGCCTCTGACACATCCCAAAGAGTATTATCTTCTCTGCTCTGTCGGTGAAACTAAAGAGTAACCAGATTGAGTGGTGGGGATTTGTTAAAGTGTGGGAGTATTGATGACACTAAAAGCATTACAGTGGGACCTTGTTTGTACCCTGTCCACTCTAATTTAGATTAAGCTCGAGAAAAAAAAAAATCCATTTAGTTTCACTTTTTGTGAATGTTCCCTTGGAGTTGCACATAGGTACTGAAACAGAAAATGGATTCTTGCCGTCAGTTTTACCACTAAAAGCATTTAACTGGTTTTTTATACTAAAAAAAACAGTTCTGTCAGTCTTTATTTCAGATTTATTTTACAATTGTGAAACCTTTCTGTGTTCTAGATAGATAGATAGATAGATAGATAGATAGATAGATAGATAGATAGATAGATAGATAGATAGATAGATAGAAAAGGTTCAACACAAAATTAGGGTAATTTTTCAATTTTCCTCATAAGTGCTGGTTGCAGCATTTTAAATTTTTTACCTCGTGAGCTGATTAAACGTTTGGTACATAAAATGTCAAAAACATAAAATGTGCTTGGCTCCTTTGGGAAACGGTGATTTAGGATAATAGTGATATTTGGTTTAGATGTTTCCTAAAGCAAGTTTAAAATATTCAACTTGCTTGTCTTCTCAAACCCGCAGTTCCAAACCGCAGACAGACAGACAGATATTACAGATTTTCCACTTTATCTGCACAGTTTTGGACCCAGCTAATTAATAATGGCCACCACTTACCATGAAGAGTTCCAACGGGACGGTTTGACGTCAGTGTGCGTTACGCAACTTTGAGGATTTCTTTTAGTCGCCCGCTCGCAGGCTGATTGTGAATCCAAGCCAAGCGTCTACAATAAATAAGGGGTGAAATGCGTGCAAGATCTGTGGGTTTTTTTCCAGAAATGTGAATGGAGACCAAAAAGCTGCATGTGAATTCCAACGTGCTGCTGCATACAGCGGAAGAAATACCAAACAGATGCCCAAACACCAATCCCCAAGCGTGGCATGCTGTTCGCCCCCCATCATGTTTCATACATATCAAGTTAGGTATCATCATCTGCACCAACTAACATCTTCTCCGACCATAAACAGCTTGTATATCCGTGTCTCTGTCACAGGATCCAAGAATGCGACGGAGAACGAAGGATAAGACCCGTATATGAGTCTTCTAGCTGCGCTCCATAAATTTCTGCTGTCAGGAGGAAGTTCTCCCAACATTTTCTCTCTCTGTAGGCTGACAGGGCAGGAACAGTGACACAGCACTCCATCCCGCTCTTCTATTAAATATTTACACGCTTGTGAAACATATAAAACTAACCGCCGGCGCTCACATTACCGCGCAGCAGAGGAGTCAGATTTAATACGGCTCACATTCGCTTCCAAGAATATGTGTGTTAAATAAGGAGAGGGATGGACAGACAGACAGATAGAGACGCCGACAGCATTCGAACTACTAAGTGAGTGGTCAACAGGGAGAACTTGATTTTTATTCTTATTATTGTCTGAGTCAGGCCTAAAATCCCACAAGAGGAAGCTTCACTTACATCTTTCTGTAAACGTCTCAGCCTATTTTATTTAATACATATCTGACTTATTCAATAGATTATGTGCATAAAAGTCAGCTGAGGGATTCTGTTTCTGCTGCCGTCATTTTTATTTTTAAACAGACGCCTAATTCAGAATTCACCGTCTAGGACTCGGCGGATTTTACGTCAATCACCGCGTCTTTTACAGGGGTTGGCAGATGACGCATTACTCAGTATTCTAATTACTCGTCAGCGCGGCGCAGTATAACAAATGAATATTTCATCTGAAGCAATAACAAGTTTAATTTAGGTAAATTAATAATTTTAAGCATCACCCCCCTCAAGATATATGGATGTACCGATGTATGAATTATGCAAAAAAACATGTCGCCACATCCGCCAGATTATCATTAACTGCTTCCTCTCACATGGTGCAGAGACGAGGAAGAGAAAAAACACACTTTTCTTCTCACTGTGGGAGTATTTTCAGTCCTTCTATTCTAAGAAGAACAGAATATTGGATTTCTGCCGTGTTATATTTCATTTTTACGTCTCATCATTTACAGGGAGAGAAAGGTGAGATCATTTTTGAGGAGCAAGACAAGAAGCACCTGCCAATTTGGGATGCATAAATAATAGATTGTGTAAAGAAGTTCAATGAATCAACTGCTTCCAGGGACTAATAAGTAAAGAGAGTAATATTCCGTCTGAAAGCATGAATGAGAACAATGTACTTTTTTTTGGGGGGAGAAGCAGGCCCCTATGTTGATCGCTACCATATGATTCCGGCAAAAAAAAAATCTAAAAGTGAAATTATGTATTTATGCTCGCTTGCTGAATGTCTCCTTTTAATATAATAGATGCGTTGTGGCATGTGGGCGACTCGGCCACCGCATATTTCTCCAGTGTGATTTGCTCCAGCTGTGTGAACGGGGCTAACACATCCACGCCGACGGGGGAAAAAGCGTTCTGTGTTTTATCAAGAGGACGAAACTCATCGGAGAAACTAGCACTTTTTGAATCTCTCATCACTTAAACTTTGTTTTTCCTCCAGATAAAAACCATACACGCAGTCTGTTTTGAACCTTTTACCCGTAATTCTCTTATTTATTGTCTCAGCCCTCTCCCCAAACCATTAGCACAATATTATCAGTTCCAATTCATCACGGCTCATAACGCAACCTCGGGAAACGTCGAGCGACCTCTGTGCCCCCGGAGAAGTGGTTCATGTCTGTCACCTTTAACTTTTTTTTTTTTTTTTATGAGACGCCGTGTCATGTAACCCTGAGAACAAAACCGTCATGTACTCTCCATTCATTACCGGCCAGACAAAGTCCTTGTATTCTGCTGGCTTTACAGCATTCATATAGGGCCCTGGGTGAATACAAACCATCTGTGTAAACACAGACTTCTGACAGGCCTGCATGGTGAGCGATGAGTCCCACCTGTACAAAAGCCCAACACCACTGGAAAAAACGCTTCTGAAGTGGTTATGCATCTTCTTATAAAAGTCACACATGCACGATCACGCAGACTCCGGCTTCATACCTGCGAGAGGTCGTCCCCGGTAAGAGTAATGACTGAAATGACTCACTCCAATTCGACAAGGTATAATTGAAGGACAACCTGCCATGTTAATGAATGATATATCCTGCCATCTCCTCTCTCTCTAGTGCAATCACCCACTCACAAATTGATGCTTCACATTCGCTGTCCCTTAGACACCTTGTAAATCAAGTATAATTGACAGACAGAAGTGATGAAATGCAAAGCGCTGCAACTAAATGACTCCATCAAAGCAGCTCCATTAAAAGCTCCTAGGTGACCAATTATCTTTCACACTCGCTTGGCAAATAACACAGGCGGATTCTAAACAGAAAACTCTTGGCTGCACGCTGTGGTGCAGAGCAAGTTTTAACGTAGATATGGAAGTGCTGCTCGAGAAAGTGGAGGTAATCAAACAGAAACTCTTTAATCCTCTGAATCCCGAGCAGTTCCTGGGTGTTTTTTTTTTTTTTTTTTTTGTAATGACAGCAATATAAAGTCCTGCACCGCTATGCAAACAGCACAACCATGACCACAAGTAGACAGAACTTAAAGTTATAACGCCAGAAATAATAAAATAAAAGCCAAAGTTGAATTTCTTTGATTATGTATTGGACAAAAAGCATGTGCAACATATTTCCAAGAGCCCACAGGACAGAATGTGACTCTACATACTTGAGATTTTTAACTGGGGGGGAATGTGCTTAATACCATTGGTTTATGTTTGGCAAAATGTTCAAATAAGAAGAAGTGACTCTGATGAGATATCATGATTTTACGCTTAGATTTGATCATTTTACTTACAGTACAGCACGCCACAGATGAATGATTCAGGAAAAGTTGAACATCCAATCATTCCCCCTCCCTGTTTTTACAGTTTCTAGCTGATGATAAATGGTGTAATTTTGGCACACTTAGAGAGATAACATGCTTTTCAAGCCCACTTATGGGTTTTGGGGTTAAGAGGGTTAAGGGGGGGGTTTGGGATCCAGCCAACATTACTCTCTCTACACTAACAGTCCTTTTCAGAAGTCTCTGTACGTCGAACTCGTCACCTAATTTGCGTGGTGAAAAATTAAGTGTAAGGGCTTTGTCATACTCAACAACTCTTCCGCTCGTACTGACGTGAGAAAAGAACTCCTGCCTCCCAGCTGACACTCAAAAAAAAAATGTCAAGACACACAAGGTTTCAGTGACTTTTGGTTGCCCTTAGTGGTCTTAATACTTTAGTTTTTCGGTGACATCCTGTTTTGTTGTGTTTTTTTGTATTTTTCATGAATTTATTGTGTTTCACAAAATCGATTTAACCATTTATTTTGAAGTGTCTGCAAACCATATGAACCACATCTGGCTTCTGGGCAACAATGTGAGTTTCAAAGTTATAGTTGATTAAAAAAGAATACTTGGATGCAAAATGCTGCCATTTAAAATGCTGGTGTAATCAGGCCTTAAAGCTCCACTGTTCACTACAGTTTGATGTTTTTTTTTTTATTATTTCCTCCCAAAAAAATCCCTTTGAGAGTTCCCCTAAAGGATTCACCAGCATCTGTCAAAATCCTTTTTTTTTTTTTTTCTCAAGGGAAATAAAAGTTACCACTCATCTCATAATCATCCACACACTTCAATCCTTTAAGATGTAAAGGAATCCCTTTCCTTCAAACCGCTTTCCCTGACAGACTTCAGGCCAAGAGCTGCTCTGTTCCACGGCTCAACTCGTACTATTAAACCGACAGACAGACGGATTCAAAGCACTGTCCACAGGGTGATTAGGTTTCATTATGGCAAATGAAACACCCCATTACTCTTTACTGTCTTATAATAAATGTCTTCAAAGAATGTCTCCATGACTTAGAAAAAAAAAAAAAGACTGTCCAGAGATGACCGTGATGCTGACTTTTGAGGATTTCTCTGCTGACCGATGCAAACCCGAGAGAGAGGACGAGAGAAAAGGAATATAAATGTCAGCAGTTTGTGACTGCACAACAAGCCTTGTTAAAATAAATAAGTCAGTGTGTCATTTGTATGCTCTGTTCGACCGGCACAACACAGTCCATCTGGGACCTGGGAGGAAACATCCCGAGCTCGAGCGTAAAGAGCGAAGCATCAACAGCCTGGCATCTGGTAAATTAGGAGAGAAGATAGAGACACAGTCAGTTTACAGAGCAATCATCGAGTTGCGGTTTGTTCCTCCACTCAGTGTCACAAATAGGAGCTTTGGTGCTGACGGTGCAGAGGCAACCGATCTCATCCCGATTTGTCCAAAAACACAACACACACAGCGCGCTTTGCAACACAGGGCGGTCTGTTTGGACAGTTCCCCGGAAATTCTGTTATCGCTGCGTGTCCAGAGCTGAATGCGGGGAGGGCGGACGGTCGGTGGGTGTTTGGTTGTGGGGTTTGTGTTGGGGGGGAAATCAAGTGGATGGTGGCCCCCAGCTGAGGCTGTCTGGCAACGGATCAGTCTCATTCCTCAGCAGTCGGAGGCTCCTTTTCTGTGGCCCGTCAGTCCTGATGTCTCTGAGAACTGACGCAAGACATTTTCTTTTTTTTTTAAAAAGAGCCTCTGGTCCTGCTGGTGAGAAATGGGCAAAGCTCGCTACACACATTCTCACACGTCGTGCAACACACAGGCTCGCTTTTGCATTTCAGTCGGGAGAGCCGACATGATACTGTACATAAGTAGGAGGGGTGTTGGTCGGTGATAAAAAGGAAAGATTAAGATGATACAGATGTATTAAATGTCACAAACAGATGTATTGCATATGTTCTGGCACCGAGTCGCGCCTTTGAACTGAAGCCTTTGTGATGACTGTAAAACAAGATGTAAAGCACTGACAGTGTAAGAAACCACATCAGTCACCTGAGCAGTGAATGGAGCATAATGGTGCACTGTTCAAATTAGCTTTTTCTTTAAAAAAAAAAAAATGCCCCGAAGCTTGAAGTCTATTCAGAGCTTGACTCATTGATGAAGCTGCATTTGGTCCAACTTTTTTGACACACTTGCCTGCTTCCAAATAGAGCAAAAAACAAAAAAAATGGAAACTTTTATGTGAGTATAAATAACAAACAGCAACAGGACGAGTTTCCAGGGTGGTGGCACTGTGGTTCACGAGTCACCTCAGGCGTAGAAACTCATCACATCCTGTTTTTCCTGTGCCAGCGCCGTCCGGACAATAGCGAGCGCATCTCGTCGCTGTGTTTTTCTTCGGGGTGGATTCTTGTTGGATGATAGATGGAGCAGTGTCCTCCTGTTTCCCTCTGATGTTTGGGCTCTGGATTATCCCCGAGCTCAGTGTGGTTGTTTTTGGTGGATTCTGCTCTAATCTCATGTGCTTCTGTCACGCTGCGATGAAAGACAGCCTGTTGGTATTGGCTCAGCGCTGAGGCTGACTCACAGGCACAGGTGCACCATGAGAGGAGAATTCACACTGCTGGGCCCCGGAGCCTTACAGTGCATTTGCATCGTCAATAATATTTACTCTGAATGCAGGCTATACAAAATAATACGGTGTTTATCCAATGAGCGTTCACAAAAGAAACAAATTGCCTGACTAATGCAGATTTCCATTAACGCTTTTAATGCACCCTACAGCGGTAAAACATTCCAGTTTGAACTTGTAATACCTGATTTTGCAAAGACGACCCAGACAATTTACAGAATTTCGCCTTTCCTCCCCCGTAATCCTTTAAAAGGGCGGAGGTTTTTAAAACAAGTCAGTCAATGTGTTCTTTGTTGTGGGATTTTGCAAACTTGACAAGTTTAGCCTCCGCAGCTAAGCTATTTGTGATTAACATGACTTCAGCTTCTATATATGGGATTATCTTAAAACAACAGTTGTCAGAGCAAATATGTAGGAAAAACCTACATCACAGAACGAGACATGTCCTCCGACAAAGATGCCTGCCTTTTGAATCATCTTTTATTATCTGCACCAGCACTGTATAGTCGTACTGTATGCAGCAAAGACACGTCTGACAGCACCTGCATGCCACAGGTGTGTTTGACGACTTCTGAGAGTCAGCATCTTTACTCTTTACTTACATTTATTCATTCTAACGATTGGAGTCATTGAATTAAAATTGAACAGACGTTACACTTTTGGTCCTTCAGGTGAGCAAAGCACAATAAATGAAGTTTGAAATACAAAGAATGTTCAGGCGGGGGGTCTTTATCAGCATTTGAAGCTTTTCCAGTGCATGTTATTGAATCTTTAAACTTTAGAAATGATTATTACATAAAAATGATTATATAAGATTATCAAGATTGGCAGTTGGTTGATTATATAAATAACCAAGCTGTGGTGGGTGCAACAATCCCCCGTGGACGAGGTGGGTTCAACCTGCTGCTACACAGCATGAAGCCTCTAATCCTGCCAGACAACTCCTATATTTTACGCTTGGCCACGGAACAACATGTTTTGATAACAGCCATTGAACACCACCCTTCAGAACGTACATTAATTCGTGTTGTACGAGGGGGGAGCCTTCCTCTCTGGCTTCTACCTGCTGGGGTGTGATGCGTAAACAGTGGCTCTGATGGTGGTTGGTGGTCCACGGTGTTACTGAGGATTCGCTCCTCTGGGGAGCAGGCCTGGAGAGGAGGGGATTACCTCAATCCTCTCTCCCTGCTTCACCCCTTCCAACTCGACACTTCAGATTCAAACAAAGGCTCAGGGACGGTGGGCCTCAGGCCCCTGGCGCGCTGCTAATCCCATTCCAGCTGGACAACAATCCGTCTGGCCGGTGGCCCCTGCGGGGCTGTAAGCCCCCAGTAAGAGGCTTGGAGGAGAAGTCAGACAGCCCGTCAAGGATGAGGACTTAATTAGCCATGCAAAGTCAACCTGGCTAATTGAAAAGATTCGACCTGAGTGCCGCCACAGGAACAGAGGAGTGGAGGAGAGCATTTTTTGCGTTTTCTTCTGTATTGTGGAAGGTGTTTTGTTGCCAGGCGCAGAAAAATGCCAGGGATGAGGTACTCCTGCTGCTTCAGAGTTGGCAACATGAAAAAGGTTCCTCTTGTAAGGTTAATTGGGCTGAACACAGTGCCAAGATAAAGTATGGGGGAACATGTCTTGAAGTGTTTTGCTGGATCTGGGCTTAATCTTTCATGACTGGATTTATCGGTGGGGTCAGGAGCGTAGTCCTGGGAGTGATTCTACAAGCTGGTTTTATTGGACGCCTCAAATTTAAAAGAAAACAGGAAAAACTGCGAGCGCTTGTCAATCTGTGACTTTATTCACATTTGCCTCCACGTCGACGTGCATGCATGTGTGTGATTGTTAGACTGTACGTGCGTGCCAATAAACTTTCAAGTGTGCTCGGAGGAGAAACGGATCACTCTGGTAAAGTTTGTGTACCCAGGTTGAGCTGATGTCAAAACTCAGTCAGCACTCAATGGGCAGACAAAGCACACACACCTCGGCGAAATAAAACAGAAACTCTCTTGACCCCTTCTCTCTCTCCACTCTCCGTCAACACTCCGTTAAAGCATGCCATCACCGCTCCGGCATAATGTGTTTAGAAATGTTGCACTCCCTCAACCTCCGCAACTCTGTAATGCATTTCGCTCCACGACCCCCATCTCTCTTATCCATAATGTGTTTGAATACGCCACCTCTCCCCAAACACGGTGTGTTTAAAGAATGCCACACTCTGCCTCTCAAGCTCAATCACTGCAACGTGCTGGAGAGCGCCGGCTGCCTCTCTCTTTGTGTAATTTGTTTGACGATGCTAGCCTCTCCGACGCCACTTACACCTAATGTGTTTGAGCATTCACAGTGTTGCACATGAATGTGCACACATGACCACATGGATGGTAAAAAATGTTTTGCTTTAAGCGCAAAACTGATTAAACTGAATGTAGAGAAAATGACTAATTCATGAGGTGAGACGGGATCCAGTTCTGCCAGCATTTATAGTCTTGGGTTTAATTAAACATTATGATAAGATGAAGGTCTGAATGGAAAAATATATTGACAGTAAATAATTAAAAAGGTGTTTTTAATGTATGTATGAGGCTGGTTATAACGGTGGATATTTATTAATATGGCGGCATGGCTCTAGGGATGCCAGTACCAGTCAGTCTCTCATTTTGGACCTATATTTCAACACATATTGAATGGACTGTGTGACTGGTGACTTAAAAACTTCGCTCTCACTAAGATGCTGAACATGATCTTTGCTAAATGTCAGCATGTTAAGATTACCACTGCTGTCATGCTTATGTTAGCATTTAGCTCAAATCACCGCTGTGCCTAAGTATAGTCTAACAGAGCTGCTGGTGTGGCTGGAAACTCTTTGTTTACTTATGCAGAGTCCATCATATAAATATTTAAATGTCACAAATGTCACTTATGTTTGGTTGGATCTCAGCTTGTGCAATGCTTTGTCTTTTCAAATTTACTGCACTGTAATTAGAGCAGGGTCATTTTAATGGTTTAATTGCGGTTGAAAAGTTGTATTGTTCAATGCATACAATAAACCCTAAAATTAAGTCATGTTACAGAATACCTTAGCTACTGTCGGATACTTTTAACAGGCTGGTCACAGACGGAAGAACGCTCAAATTAACAACCAAATTACTGCATTCTTAGCATAGCAGTAGTCGTTCATAATGTTTGTATAATTTCCTGAATGCAGTACGGGAGAGATTCGTGTCCCTTAAATCAGAGCGGAGAAACAATTTGGTGCATTTGTGAAATCAGCTGTCAACATTTTCTAGGTTCTTTCACAACATTTTTCCGCCTTGTCAGTCTAATGTTTCTTTCGGTTAATCCTTCCGTGTCCCTGTCTGTCCTTTTTTCTTATCCCCTAATAATCTCACTTGGATCCACATCTTTTCTTTTTTTTTTTTTCCCCTTCCTGCTACCTCAAAGTAAACTCGGCGCTGACCCAGAGCTGTAGAAACCAATCACCCACAGCTATGATGATAATGGTCTTCACGGGGTGACGATACTGCGCACAATGCAGTCATACGGGATTAGAGCGGCTCTCTGCACATGGACCCATCACTCACGGGTGAGGACAGCTGAGAGTAAAGGCAGTTTCAAGTGAAAATGATTTAACAACTTTGGATCTGCTTTGAGCTCTCTGTCTTCGGGTGTATACAGTTTTACGGCACCGTGACTGCCGTATATATATAAAAAAAGAAAACAAGAGGCTCGGCTGTGTGTCTTTCCTCCGAGAGTTATTTCTACAACATATCCCGAGAATTAAACCGTATCCCGTTCACATGTATAAATAATCCCTTGGTGCACAGTTTGTTATCATCCTACTAATCTCTTGTCTGTTTAATATCAAATGCAATGCTTCTGGAATCAGCTGAAATAACACCGCTGGTGTTTCAAGCAATTAACCTTTTCCACTGTGTAAATGGCTCGGAGGGGGGAGGAGAAAGAGGAAGTCAAGTGGGAATGAATGTCTGCTTGTGCGCTTCATCCACTCGGGGAGAATACATGGCACATTTCAGGGAGGCCCCGGCTGAGACAGGAGTCGGGCACAGTCTCGGCGTGTATGTGTGTGTGTGTGTGCGCGCATGTGTGTGTGTGTGTGTGTTGAAGGCTGGGAGACAAATGCAAAAGAAATCAGTGTGGTCTCCAAAGCGGCGTTTGGAGTTAATATAATGGGGGGAAGGGGGAGTGATGTGTGGAAGCTGGCGGTAACGGGGAGAGAAAAAGGGAGGTAAGACATTAATAAAAACCAAATCAGTCAGGCTTGACATAAACACCCCTTTGTTCTTTGATGTGATGGCAGCAGCCACACAGCCGTGATACATCATGCACAGGAGCCCCCCCACGCCTTCACCATCCCCTCTCTATTGCCTCATGAAGAGCACATATACTCTCTCTGGCTCAGTCTCCAACTCTCTCTCTCTCTCTCTCTCACACACACTTCAAGGCTTTAATATCCCCTCCACCTCCATCCCCTACCTAGGAGCCTAATACCCAGAGCTTGATAATGGAGCGCTGTGTCTGATTCGTGTCTGCAGGAAGGAGCCATGAAATTACCTCCCTATGCATCAAGGGGCTATAGCATAAAGCTGCACCTCAGTCACCGAGGGAATAAGGCCTATTGTTACAAGCCAGAGCTTTTAGGAAAGTAAGCGATCCTACTTGGGGAAGAAAAAAAAAAAAAAAGAAGATGATAAGACTTGATATCCCTGAATAGTACGACTGTCGCCTGGAGTGAGAGCTTTGCAAAAATCCAGGTCAAGCCCCTTCTGCGTCTTTGAGATCTTGGGAGAAACTCTTGAGCGTGCGATTATATATTAACCCCCAAGTGCAGGAGAAGCTCTGTCCTTACGTTCAGGGATGTTTAAAGGAGGGCAGGTTTCAGTGGAGGTTATCTCGCTTTTGTTTTCTTGGAAGTGATAGTTGAGTTGGGGTTATGAAACTTGGCAAACAGCAAACTGCCATTATCCTCCTTCGAATGATATAACGGCGGGTTGAAACAGTGGCGTTCGATGACCCAGAACAATGTAGGTAGAAAAGGTTTTTTTTTTTGCTCAGGAGGTCTCTAATGGCCAGAGGTCAGCGTGTCATGTTTGTCTTGCCTGGAGTGAATAACAATAGAGCGGAGTGGCGATGGACAGAGAGCCGGCAGGTAGACAGATAATTAGATGGATGAGTAGATACGGAGCTGAATCTTATCAGCGAGGAACAACAGGGAAGCAGACGATGTTTGATCACCGAGTCCCAGAGTCTTTGTTGGATCCACAGAGGCACATCCTCATTAGTCCTACAGTCACCACGGGGCTCGATAATGTTCTAAATCTGCTTCTACAAAGAATGCAGAACAAATAGGTTGAAATGTGTGAGAAATTTGTTAGTGGTTCTTTTAGACATCTCTGACTGAAAGATATGTTTGTATTAAATGTCTTTTTTCTTTTGCTGTAATAGATAATATGGGATCAAAACTTTTTTTAAATGTATGATTTTTGGTTTTCTGTGACTATTTAAGGCTCTTTTTGGACCATCAGAAGTGATTCTAGGAGAGTAAGATAATTTTATCCAGAGAGGATTGTGATGATTTTTTGATAAGATGAAATTTATTACCATGGACAGACCATCATTTATTTAAATTGGAGGAGGACGATTCAGGTCCTCTGTGCTGAAGCTATTCTTGAAACTCTGGCGAGCAATAAAACTACAGAAAACACCAGAGCAGAACTCAATAGTTCTAAATATGGCATCAACATTTGTCTTATTAGATTAGATGTATAATAATGTAAGACGTCAAAACAAGTGATTTAAAATTTATAAATCCGTCGCGCGACGTGGAAGCGTTGATGAAAAATGCTGTTTTATACTGTTTGGAAGAAGTATAGCTATTTATAGCAGTGACTCGAACAAGAAACAGAATATTCAATGTATTGTTAGTTGTTAGTCTGTCAGCAGTTTTAGTGATTTGTCTCTTTGCCTCGATTAGCTCATACATAATTATATGGAATTATAAAAGAGGCTGTTTTTCAAGCTCTGTTCTAAAAAAAAAGTCACACTAAAATGGATTTTTACCACGGAAAAAGCGAGAGAGCGAGATTTATTAAGGCCCATATTTTCATCCTTGAATCAAACCATGAAAGACAAGCTCAAATAAATGTTTACTTAATTACCAGAGCAAAGAACAATAACTCCATCATTGGCTGTTGGCGGTCAATGACTTTAGCTGTGGTTGATGAGTTCTGTTGTAGTGGCAGCATTGTGCGCCAGGATCGATCAAATTTTCATTAACACCGAGTGACGGGCATTTGAGACGGTTCGATCCAGAACCAGGACTGACATTGACCCAGTTCCCTCCCTGCGTGAGTCCCGTGTCTGCCCGAGTCCATCATCACTGTCATCAATAGCCAAAGCCCCCGGGGGGGACAAAATGTGAGCGGATTGATCGTGGCGAGCACATGCAGAGTATTACTTGTGGAGGCACTGGACCTCATCCAAAAAGCCACATCCATCACTGCATGCCCCCGTTATCAATTCTCCATTATAGTTAAATTAAAGCTCAGCAGATTCCCAGTCAAACATCTCGCCTCATTAGTTATGTGGTTGTTCTGTAATTTGAGTCAAAACATACTTGACTTTTGTCTCACATGAAAGAGTGGAAGCGTTTGTTGCTGTGTGTGTAAAAATAAATCCAGCGTCTCCGTGGCTCTGATCATACCTGAAGTGCTAACTTCCTGCATTCCTCCCCTCTCTCACCTTTCTCTGTTTGCTTTTGCTTGCACACCTTAGCAACTGAGTCTCATGGAAATGATGTTTACGTGCTATTGATGTGCAACAGCAAATACTTTCAGACAGAAATATGCCACTGGAATTACATTACTCTTAATTTTAAAGAACTCTGTAAAGAACATTGAGAAACGTTGATACTGAATCTATCTGTTATGGTTCATGGGATGTGTATTTCAGTCATTTTCACACATTGGATGCATGACTAACATTTGTATGGATGTGTTGAAGCACTGGGGAAACATTGGAAGAAGGTTGTGGGTTTAAACGTGCTGGTCGGCTGATGCTTGTTTTGTGTGTTGTCCCAGTGAACGCCACAGTCGAAGACATGCATGGTTGGTTAATTGGTGATTCTAAATTGGCCGTAGGTGGGAATTTGAGCGTACATGGTTGTCTGTCTCATTGTGTTAGCCATGTGATGGGTGGGTGACCTGTCCAGGGTGTCGCTTGACTGAATCAATGATGGATAAGGTTGAAAAACATCATGGCCCCGACTTGAAGCACCAAACAGGTCATTAACATGCATCCCAAAAGTCAGAGTTACCCTCAACAAAGTGCTTTTGTTATGGATATCTAACCACATGCAAAACTCAGAACCCACAGCCCTCTCTCCAGTCAAAGTCTTGCACTTTGTTGTCCAAAATCCAGCTGTGAAAAGAAATGTGTAAAACAGAATTTCTTGGAGACAGAGTTGGCCTTGTAAGGAAACAGTCACAATACATTCCCTGACTAAAGCTAATAAATGCAAAAAACATACGGCCGCTCAGACACAGTTGGTGCTGTGTGGCATTGGAGCTACTGTCAGACGACAACTTTCTAACCCCCTCTGTGGTCCTGTCCACATCTGGCACGCGTCTGTGTGTGAACGCATGCAAGACGCGGCGAGATCCGATCATTTAGAGCATATTCGGAGGTGGTCTGGCGCACATACGGTCGCATTCTTTTAACAGAGTGTACGCGGTCACATTAGCTGTGTTTCTATAAGGCGTTTTTGTACTACATTTCCAAGTATTAATTTAGATAAAGTTAATAGAAACAGCAAAGTTCAGAAAAACGTCCCCAATTTGGCAAAAAAATAAAAAATCTCAGAAAAGCTTGAGGTGTTGTTTGACTTTTTCTTATTAGTGCACACTAAGGGTGGTTGAAATACCTTTTATAAACACGTTCTAACATAGCGAACATCAAGCTAACATGACTGATCAGCTGTTTTAGCTTCTTTCGTTGTTTCTGGACAGCATGAAATCTAATACACTAAAGAATAATTACAACATGCTGAAGTTTTCTATCAATTTTTTTCCTGTAAGGGGCAAAAGTTTGCATGCTTGTTGTTCATCTTTGTAGCAAACAACTGCTTTTATTTCCAGCTTCTTAACAGCTATGTGCACCTTGTAGTTTCTTCCCTCCACGCAAGTAATGGAAACAAGCCGATTTCACGCTTACATTTTTGCAATTTTTTGCGACGTTTCAAAAGTATTATCTAAAAACATGGTTACTGAGGCAACACCTACTCAAGTGAACTCCTCCACGTGAGCCGTGTGTGTTTATTTGCATCTTGAATGAGGAAATGAGATCTGATCACAAGTGGCCTCTCGACACACATGTGGAGACACATTCTAATGTCGGGTGTGAACTGACATACTTGCGACCAGATCACCCAAGAACAGGGTCTGTGAATACTCCTTCTAAATGTCAGTACAGCCACTAACACATTTCGGGCTTTTCTAATAACGTGTATTTAAGTTTATTTCCTCTCGATGACGACAATTAGACAAACACAATACCAGAATTACTGTTTGCTGTGGTTAACAGTTAACATTTAGGTGGTGTGGAAAATCACTTATATTGCGCGTTTTACTGTATTTAAAAACGCTAAACATGAGGGGACGGAGTAGGAGTTCAACCGGCTGTTGCTTTTGATATTTTTTTTCCCCCAACTGAAAATGGACGACCAACCAGCTGTTTTCCCAACGTAAATGCGAGTCACTTTCCCACATAAACAGCATTGTTACATTCAGCCTGCAATTTCGGCCCCGTTTTCCCTGTTTACATGTGTTTAACCTTGCTCGTTCTGTCATCACTGCAATCTATTTTTGCCCGACAAATCAACACGGTCTACTGTCTCGCACTATTCCTAGTTCTCACACTGTTATGCGACAATCTAAGCAGAGTGTACCTTCTCTCTCTTTCTCTCAGCAACAGCCCCCGCCGCCTCCCGCTCCTCCCGAGGGAGTCACTCCAACAGACAGGACCAATTTTCTGCTAATTGGGCCTCAGGAAATTGCTCTTCGTTTTAATTTACTGTTGGACAGCCATGAAGACATGTGATCCGCCGCTGCCTTTCTCCCTCCCTTCCCTTTCTTCTCTACAGTGAGGGCAGGTGTGAGGATGAGACAGTGCGCAGCCCCTCACCATGTTTGGAAAAAGAAACAGTATGCAAAGGCGCAGACCGAAGCCAAGGTGAGGGGGTTAACTCGCCGTGGCCCCCCAGATGCATTAAATATGACACGGTTCAGGTTGGTAGGTCAGATACTCGCACAGCGGAGACTTGACTGGAAGGTATTTGAAGTTTTACAAGACAAAAGTGAGCGTAAAGAAGAAAATAATCAATGCGATCCGTGGCGGGGGCAGGATCAAGTAGTCCGTGTTGGCCAGCCGAACACAGACTGTCACAATATTATCCAAACCACCGGGGCATGTTGAACGGACTGTCCAAACAGGGACTGTATTCACTGGAAAGAGTATTAAGATTTGTTATCAGGCAACGACAGCCCGGAGTGTGAGATCACCAGGATCAAATGACGATATCTAACAGTGATGGAGCGTCTGGAGGATTGCGTAGATAAGATTAATTGCCACAGAGCGACAAAACTAACACAACAACCATAACATTAGCGACGCAGATTACTCTGTTAGCAATTACTGAGGAAGTATCAGTGAAAAATCTACACTACACTTAAGATTTTGAAACCCTGATAGTGATAGATGGGTGTTCCTTCCTCCACTGCTGTTGCAGGAACACAGGGCCACATTCAAAGCTTGTTCCAAGCAGGCTTTAGAAATGTCATTAAAGCACATATAATTCAACGCCGGACAAAGACGTCTTATGGAGTGTGGAGAAAATTAGTCTCTGTTACTGGTGATGAATGTGTGTTTCATGGTCCACAAATAACAAAATGATTGATGATTTGTGTGTAATTTATAGTGCTTACAGATGATTTTTTTGAAATCCAGACAGTAAATATATTCGTGAAGTTCTACAAATAAATACAACCCAACTTGAATGAATGCCAGTATTGTACACGCAGATATCCAACTTTAAGTTTATAACTTAAATAACATTTGGTTTTGGGCAGTTTTGGGAAGCTCCCAGTGCATATAAATGTCTTAACTTCTTCTTTTCTTACTTTTTATGCACAGATTGCACAATGCCTGTGTGCATTAGTTACCTGACTCATATGGAGTGTTGTATTCTTTTCACAGCCTCCAAACCACGTCTATGTGGAGGTGGGAAAGGTGTTTTTTTATGACACATACAATAACTGGTAGACTTTTCATCAGGCAATATTTTAAAAAGAAGCTTCATACAGAATGTTAGAGCATCACATTTAATTTCGGGTGCTGGTTTGTTTTAAGCACCAACCAAATGCCAAAAACTGTAGTTCCTAAAGTTGCCACTTGAGGCTTGCTACAGAACTGAGCAAACCCCCATAGACCCCTATGCTAAATGCCCACCTTTACAGCTGCAATAAACACGTTTACAGCATGGTACAAAGAGCAGTTTTGGTTTCTATTCCTCAGTAGAATTATTATTATTATTAGAATTGTATTAAGGCCTACAGTCATGCATAATTAGAGGTGTGGCTACACTGAGTGACAGCTGGGTTCTGTCACAGGACAGTTTATGGTCACATCTCAGTTCCACTCCTGCTTCACACCTTTGTTTATTTTTGGTGTAGCTGGGCGCATTTAGAAGTGCGGCACTGCCAAGATGGTGAAGGCTTCAAAAGCGCTTTTTTGGGAAACCTATAAGTGACATCACGGAGTGTTCGTCCATCTTTATATAGAGTCAATGGTTTGTATTTGTGTGTGGACTGGAAAATGCATTTGTGAACGCCACAAATTAATCACAAACTGTCATACATATTTATAAATCTTGTTTCTATTTATGAATCATGAAACAAGCATTTGTCACCAGTGCTGACGCAAATTTCTCTCCATACTAAGGTGTCTTTGCCAGTTTTGAATTGTACATATCATAATTTATTTCATCAAGCTGAGTTTGACACATTTTTCTGCATGCCCTGCAGCAAGACATGTTCCTGAGTTAAACATATGGCTGTTTATTTTATTAAATCAAAGTGTCAGCCTTCCTACTTACAGACGACTTGCCCATCTCAACTCCAAGGGCTCATGAATCAGGGAACAATCCAAGGTGTCTGCAGAAATCAAAGGGAAAGCCCTGCACTCGAGCAGCACTTAACGGAAAATTCCTCTCTAGCTTTCCTCTATCTTATTCAGTTTCTCCAACGGAATCTATCATTCATAATCTATTGTTTTTGTGTTTTTCTGCAACATAAGCAAAGGCAGAAACTTTTGGTTCGAAATTGTGAGGCTTACCACTTACTGACAATTTATAAACTATGAGAGTAATGCAAGTTTAGATGGATTTTAGCGGTTCAATTTAGATGACATTTGAGAGAGAGCGGATACAAACATCTGACTAAAATTCTCCATAAATTCATCTTGGTGTGGCTACGAGCCATCGGACTGATCGCTATGCAACTCCATTTCTTGCGTATGTTTATTGCACTCTCGAAGCTAAATCATTGTGTAGTAAAAACAGTCAAAAATGAAGAGGTAAAAGATGTCGAAGTATCAACATGTGTCTATGTTCAAAAGACACAAAGATGCATTTCTGTGGCGCAATGCTACACGCTCACGTAGCCCCCACCTCTTCCTAAACACGTGTTGCAGAACGACTGGATCCAACCTTGGTTGACATTCACACAAACACATCCACGGCCCCCGAGGGCCCTCTTTGACCCTCGCAGTGGGTTCATTTGCATCAGCGAATCAATACACACAAATGTTTTAGCACAGAATTCCTTCTCTGCTGCCTGTCAATACCGACATGTTGCCCAAGCCAAACATCCATCAGGTAGACTGACATGTTTTTGAGGCCGAGCACCACCATCCATCAGCGGCGGACTTTTATAAACCTAACGACCTAATATGAATCAATAAGTCATGTTTTCAAGCGATCTCCGGAGTCGATATGCAAAGCCGCACTCCAAAACAGTGGAGCGGTGACCTCCATTCAAGGACCTCAAAACAATCAGAGCAACCTCTGTGGAAAAATGGCCTTTCTGGTATTGATGCAGCAGGCCACTGTAAACAAGCAGGAAATGAAGTTTAGCAATGACTTGTAATAGTGTTCATTGATCCTGTATTTGCAGGGATTAGTGTGCAAACAAAGACTCGGTGAAGTAGTCAGGCTTGATGAATCTGCTGCCTTTGGTAAGCTATTTGGTTTTCTTTCCATTAAAAAGAGTGACTTGTTTAAGAGTTGTGTGTGCAAAATGGGACCGGAAAGAAAGCAGAAAGAGGGAAAAGAATGACCACTGAACACACACACACACACACACACACTGAAGCATGCAGACACCATCAAAAATACCTCTTTTGTCTTGCACTTTCTGAAAAGCGCGCACACACACTGAGCTCATTACATCCACCCTGCTGCCTGATGGCTGGTTGACAACTTAGCACCTTCAACTTACTTTCACACTTTCCAAACTTCCTAACTGCTTGGCCTCCGCGCACAGTGGAGCTTATTCACTTGAATCCTCGGCGGACGGAGAACGAAACAAATAACTAAAACTGTCTCCCACCAAATCCGCTACATCTTATCAACTCCTGACTTTCTGCTCGCACTTTAATTGTTCACACGCTGGCCTAAACAATGTTGTTCAAACATACGCCTCAATAAAAGTGGAAAACTTTCCCCCCAAAGCGAACAAGGGGCTCTGTGGCGACCAAAATCTTCATCCATCATGCAGATAGGTATGTGTCCCTCGGGGGGGGACTCCAGCACTCTGTGGCTGTTGTAATAAAGTAGACCCATCAGTCAAGAACGGAGCAGACTTATTACTGTCTGTGTGGCCTCCTAATGCTTTACACACTCTGTAAACCTCCTGCTGCTCCTGCTCACTGTGCAATAACACCGCTGCTTTAAAACGTGGATTTAGAAACAGTGGGAGGCAAACCTCAGGGTTACAGTTCAGAGCAGGGGTAAAACATATTCGGGGGGTAACAAATTGCAATGGTCAGCGGCGACAAATTTAAAAACGAGCAGAACAACAAATATTCTGAAGTAAGGTTTTAATATGTGTAGAGCCTTTAATTATATAAATAGTAATTAATTATAGTGAGGCTTTTAACTCTCGCTTTTGCACGCAATTTTTCACTTTGCTCTCATTTTGTTTTTAAGTCAGAGGATTAATTAACTAAAAGGACAAAAGCCAAACACATTCCGCAACCAAAGGAAAACAAAACAATGTAGTGCAGCAGACACTTCTAAAGGATGCAGCAGCACTGCAAAGGCAAACACAACTTTTTCCTCCTTCCACAAATCCCCCTTAAACCACCAAAACCATGGACCCATTCATGTTCTCCCGCTTGTTGCTTCTAACTCGGGTCTGCAGCGTTTTTCAATAGACGTCACTGACAAATTTGAAAATTACACTGACTTGCATCTAACCAAGCTATTTTCTCGCCGTCTTTCTATGTAAATGTTATGGTATCATTGTCTTTATGTAGATTCCTGCCAGGGAATCAAAGCCGAGCAGCGTCTGACCTGCATCCAACCCTGGCGGTCAAAGAGGGTCACTGTGCCGCTGTTTGTCTAAGCAGAAGAGAACTGTAAGATCCAAGCTACAGTAAAGGGAACCGCTTTCACAAATCCCTTTTCTGCTCGACAGAAATTATTTCGCGATTGAGTCAAAAGTAAAGCCTTGACAAATCACTGAATTACTTGAATTACACAGCTACTGCCCCGAAAACCACATCCATCAAGTAAATCACAGCTTTCGCACAAACACACCTGAACATGCCGTTTCAAAGTGGTGAGTTTAATGGCGTGGCAGGTCATCTGCACTATGTTCAAAAGCCCTCGGGGCGAAGGAGAGCGAGAGTGCTCGTTCAAAGAGCTCCAGTATATTTTCCACCTGGGTGGCGAGTAGTAAAGATACAGTGGGAGATCGGTGGGAAGGAATGTTATGGATTTATGCATGTCAGGTATCACCTGTCAAAAAGAGGAAAGATATACGGGCTGAGATCCATAATGAAGAGGCCAGGGCTTGTAAATGAGGTTTCCATGTTTGTGGGTTAAGGTTCCTTTTTTTTCCCCCCAGTTTGTCACTTTTTTTTCTTACTCTATCACTCTCAGGTCGTCAGAGGGGAGATGTTTCCGTGAACCCAACGAATTATCAAATATATCCTTTACAGTTTTTGTATGACACTTTTGACTTTCTAGCTTAACCTACAAACTATATTAACTGCAAGGAATTAGCTTTTCTGTCTAATATTGTAATTTTACTATTGCTGATCCTGTCTATTCTGTAAACAGTTTACCAATGATACTGGCCACAGCAGGAAGTTATACGTATTTGAACATGCTACAGCTACAGAAAAAAATCTGCATTACTCCTCCAAAGTAAAACTACTACAGCAAGACGGCAAGAAATGGTTTAAACAGTGTGTCTATCTGCTCTAAAATTGAGCAACAGCATCTTTCCTTGCAGTTTACGATCAAGTAATATTACGAAAAAGTTACAGAGTGAAGTTGCAGGCTCTGTAAAAAAAAGTCACATGCTTTCAACTCATGAAGCTACTATTTTGAAATAGTTCAAAATGCATTAGGAATATTTGGTTTAATGGTTTTGTCTTTCGTTGCCATAAACTACTTTCTCGTGATAAATCTGTTAACACTGCAATGTGCCATGTGAGAACAGGTGTAGCAGCTAATACCACTGACGTATTTTTGCTTTACAAATAAAACTGACTTGACTCAACTCTTGTGTGGTAGCAGTTTTATTGCTCAGAATCCCGAGGAATGACGTTTCCATTAGACGATTCTGCACCTCACGATTTATGCCCGGTGCCGTTGTGTAAGTGTGCGGAGGTTTGGCCGGTGGATTGTTGTAAATCTGAACTTTCATGCACGAGACGAGAGTTTACGTTTCATCGCCGACCTGTGTTAATGTCACCTTTTTTATTAGCCGCACATTAATCAAGTGTTTCAGTTGCTCAACCTTAACAGCTACTGTCTTTCATTAACGTTAGCCATGCTGTAGTTAGCATGTGAAAAACACTCGCATAAGGAAGCAAGCATTGCCACGAAACATGATCAGTGAGTTTTTCTATCGTGAAGCAAACTCTCTTCAACTCCATGAACAGAAGACACGATGCTGCGATCAGGCTGCAGGTGCTGTAATAAGCCATTATCCTCTTTTTGTCCCCTGGGTCTCCGCCATCCATGGCAGGGAACATGCTGCAATTCCCAACCTCAGCCCAGAGCAACTATTTCAGGTCATCTTTTGAAGGACTAGCCCCCTTTCCCCTTGCGTCATCAGCGACAAGCCGCTACCCTTACCTGAGAGCTTTGGAGGGAGCAGAGCATCAGAGGTCAAGAAAACACAACAGCTCCATCTTGATAGCCATCACCTGTCACTATATGACCCAGGTAATGCACTTAGGACAGCCTACCGAGCCTTGAGGGTATTTCTCTGTTTTAAGTATCCACAGTCAGAACTCCTTAAAATATCACTGGATTCCCTCGGGGCTAAAAGCACCGACGACCTCTGACCTCAAAGGTCGGCCGACTAATTAGCCAACACCTCTGCGGAGCGCTGGAATTCTCTGAGCTGACGGCGGGAAAAACAGGAGTGGGATCTGTCGATTCCCTTCAGTGAGACTGTAAACACTCACAGGAAGATGCTTGAAAACAGGTGATTGTTGTACAGTCGCTCATGTGTACAGGACAGAAGTGGCGCTGAGTGGAAAACGAAGGATCAGAGAGAAAAGACGGTCGGGGAAGGAGTTGTGGTTGTGTTGACAAGAAAGTCTCTTGCAAAAGTAAAAACCTTAAAGTGTTTGTCTCCCTGCCTGCATGCGATCATGCATGAGTCATTTAACTTGACTGAAAAGCACCATTTCGTTCCCAAAGAGTCTGTGCTGGTTGCTAAAAGGGGTACGGTATAATTTAATGTGTTTAGATGAAGGGTAGGAGTTCTAATGACTTATAATGGTCTGTGTCCTACAGCAGTTTATTGGCTTTTCAAGGGCATAATGATAGTCAATGGCCATGCATTACATTTCAGACCGTGGCCCCCATTAGGTCCAATAGAATCTTTCATCTTCTACGTTCTTGCTTGTAGCCAATAGAGGATCCTATGTCATTGTCAAAACGTTCTCCCCACGGTACAGGAATCAACTCCAGGCCACCTTGACACAGAATTCAACATGATTGATGGTAATTGCCTTTTGTGAAATGCCACGGCCACTGAAGACTCTTTTTTCCCTCTTTCCTCCCTGCCTTTCATAAAAGACCAAACTAAAATACTTTACCTGCTCTATATGAGGAAACGGTAGGCATTGTATGAGACGCATGACACATTCGTCTCCCTGCGCTAAATGGCTTAATTATGCTGATGACATGTTGCGATTCATTGGCCTATTTGGACGCGGTTGGCTGTGGTCGAGCGGGGCCAGATTTAGAAGGGATAAAAAGACTATTGTGTGTGTGAGGATGAACGGGGGAAATATATAAGGAAAGGCATTTGAAACTGAAACCAGATGTGTGCGTGAGTGTGTTCTTGTGTGTGTGTGTGTGTGCAAATGCAGTCCTTGTTTCAAGACTGCCGACCATGCCATTGCTTAGGCAGTGATTTCTGTTCTTTTTTTTTTTTAAAGAGTTTGCGGTTTGCAAAGAAGTATGTTTGGAACAATTAAAAAAATAAAATGAGTAAGACGGTAGGGTAAGAAACTGCCTGAGGTTTTGATGTGACTTGTGAACAGGGAAAAGGGGCGAGGATAATAGGAAGAGAATATATCTAAAAATGCTCTCTTGACTCAGCAAAACAAGCAACGCCAGCGGAACAGAATATGTCAAAACCTGACATCCCGGATTCACATCTCTGTAACAAACGATGGGCACAAAACCTCAGCCAGGGATGACCTGCGTCAAACAGTTACATAAATGACTGTCCCCGAAAAAAGAAAACTCTCCCACAGCAGCTAAACAATGTTCAGCCTCGTCAGAAGTGCTCGCTTCGTCAGTATAGCAACTAAACTGTGCAGCGGAGAATTACTTCTGATTGGGGAAGTAATGAAAAAGGTGCTCTGGCATTGCTCAGGACAATGTAAGCCAAGAGACTCATTCCACCACGACTCCACAAATGTCCCTTTTCCCTGCACCTTGAATATTTCCAGCCGAGCCAAATAAAATTGTTCCAGGTGCACCAATGAAAACTGTCGGGCCTGCTTTCCTAAAAGTGGGGCCAAGGGCTGTTAAACGGAGAGGCGTGAATCCAGCCAGGCTTTGTATTAGCTTCAAGTGCTGACCAGTGGCCCCTGTGAAGGCTGAGTGCCCTCTCTCACAATGCTGAGTGGTGTTTTACTGACAGGTGTCTGCTAACTATTAGAACACATGGCAGATTAATTCAGTCTCGTAACATTTGACAGAAATAAGGGTAACATAGCCCTGGGTGGGTTTTTAACAAAGATATTGTTCTGATTAAAATTGTGTTTGCATTTGTCATGAGCAGCTGGACTATTGCAACAAACTGTTTACGAGTCTTCCAACAAAAACACTGAGTAAACTACAACTTATTGAGAAAACAGATGCATGAGGTCTAACTAGAGCGAAAATATCCGGCCACATTACTCTGGTCCTCCAAAACATCTGTTGGCTACTTGAAGCTTTCAGAATAAAGAATTTAAAGTCCTTCGTCTTGTATACAAAGCTGTTAATGGCCTCATTGAGGTTGATTCCAGCAGATCTCTCTGGTCAAAAGGTGCAAATCTGCATGTGCCAAGAGATTTAGCACTTATGGAGCTTTCAAACACAATGTGACATGCACTGCATTCACCACTGGACTCTGTTGAGATGAGTCAAGGAGGACGAAGCAAAATTGGTTCAGTTTTCAAAACTGATAACAGGATTAAGGTCAAAATATTCTGTGTGAAAATTATACTTCTTTAATTATACTTCTTTACTTAATTAGGAAACTGATGTGTATCGCAGAGGCTGTAGATGTGTTGAGGGTGAACGCAGAACAAACCTAAGCTATGTTTACACATGTTGCCGAGCTCCAACGAGCCACCTGCCAACTTAGATAAAACCTATTTCCAAGCTTTTTCCCATGGTGCTGACACACATATCCGCTTTTCCTCTGCTTTGCCGTCCATGTCTGGCTAAATGCCTTGTTTCTATTAAACACACGGTTGTTCGTCATGGGAGCACCCAAAATTCAACTAACTCAATCACTGACTGCTGTGTTCAATTGTAAGTTTATTTGACAAAACAACAACACATTGTGGCACGACGAAAGCCATTGTAAAATTATAGCTTTTAGAGCGCAGTAATGCCGTTCACATCTTAGATTGCATATAAAGTTGAGCAAACCCTCTGTGATGTCAACTGTAGTTCTTTAAAACAGCAGTTTTGAACCTCAGTGTGGTGGATCCATCCATCACCATCTTGGCAACACCTTATTCTAGCTAACAGCTAATCCACAAGTAAGCAAAGAGATGGAGCATTAGTGGAGCTGAGGCAGGCCGTGCAAACATTTCTGGGTCATAGGCTGTCCTGTGACAGTGCTGACTTGTCACTCTTGCTGTCATGCCCTTAAATACTAATACATTTAAGCCTTAATATGATTCAAACAAGCGAGGTATATAAAAATTCCCTCCCAGTACAGCTGTCATGAGAAGGGAAATTAGCTATAGAGCTCAAAATCATTTTTTGTTCCAGGTTGTAAACATGTTTATTTCTGCTATAAAATTGGGCATTTTAACATGAGAGTCTATAGAGATTGACTCGCCTTTGGAGCCTTAAGTGGTCATTTGAGGAACTGCAGTGTTTGGCATTTCCATGTTGGCTTCCAGTCATGGAGGGGTTGTTGCATTCGGTCTGAAAGCTCCTTCATGCATACACTCATGCTTGTCCTTTTGTTTTAATCATTTATTATTCATATAAATTTGACTGAGAAACTAATTTCCCGATGTGACACCCAGTAGGAAATCTGTTTTACTGTTTTCTGTCATTTAGTAGAAAATATTCTTAACTGACAGACTGAGAATCAAAAAATATATACACACATTAAAAAAAAACTAAACTGTAGGACCAAACTAAATAAATTGCTTCAGGTGGTAACATGCAACTGAATTAAGTTTATCCAAATTAAGTAATACTAATGGCACTGATTAAGCTAGATGTCCCTAAATTATTTGATTCCTCTCAAATGAGCATTACTGCAAATTCATCTGAAGCAAAAACAACTTGAAATCACCAATATTTCCAGCGTAGGTACCACACGTAAAATAAAAAACATGATTTTGTCATTGCCCTTATTTTTTCTTCTTACTTTGTAATCCTACTTGTAGAAAACAGCAGTTTAGATCGATTCATGCACAACGCAAAAGCAGTTGTAAACCATGTCTTTGCACTTTCGCTGAAATTCAAGCATCAATTTAAAGAGAAAAATGTTCCTTTCAAGTTGATAGAATGCACAAACGTATACATCAAAGCACAAAGATAATTGAGATGCATTCAAAAACAGCACTTTACTTCCACTACAGCTCAAATACACTTCGAGTGCAGCTACAGTTCATTTTTTAATTGATTCCAAAACCCGCTTTAGTGAATACTATATTTCATATTTATATTATGTGTTGATGTATAAAGAGAAGTGTATTTTGTGCAAGAAGAACTCCCTGATAAAGTCACTCGGGAGTCTTCAAAATGCATTCGGAGCATTAAGATTTCGCAGTGTCATGTGAACCAGAAAGTAAACTACTGTTTGAAACTGCAGAGAAACCAGTGAGCGGAGCAGGTCAGGAGTCATTTCTAGCTAACAGATTGCAACAACTCTCAACAGCTCCGACTTCTATCGCGGATTTCTTTCTAAAGCCCTAACAATCACCGGGTCCAAAGGAGCAGAGCTTTCTGTCTGAGGTTCATCAGTGCCAGTGAGCTGAAACCTGAGCAGAGGGAAAAGGGCACCTCTACGTATGGAAAGGTTTAGGTGAGTAGTAAACTCCTTCTTATGGAACTGATGAAAAACACCTGGGTGTCTGAGCAACAACGTCAGCCACACAAATCAAAGCCAAAACAGATGATTGAGAGCGAGGCAGCAAATCATAGACTTCTGATCACACGGTCCTGAGCTGTGTGCACGAATAATCCAGTGATGTTGGGATGAAACCCGAAACTCACCATCGAAGACACAACCCAAACAAAATATGAAGAACAGACAACTGAACACATTAATCAAATACACGGTGGTAAACATTCAATACACAAGTTGAAGTCTGCATGAATTACCGAGATCCACGTTCTAATCCACTAATAACTGGCCATTAACAAATTCAATTCCAGCACGAAAAGAGGCTTAAGCACAAAATCAAGCGACAATGGAAAGACATCTCAGCGGCTCACATGGTTTAATATACATGCGAGTGTCCAAGTGTCTCTTGATTGTTCTACCAATGATTAAAATAGGGTTTCTTTCTGTGCTTTGGCAGCGCGACGTTTGACTGAAGTTATTAGAGCGATGCCAGTTGAAAAGAATCGCACAAGAGCGGAGGAGACGCAGAAGGGCTGGAACTTGTCTAATCCTCGGCCAGTGCTGCCAAACACTTCTCCCTCCATGTGAAAAGAAGTGCGTTGGGTAAAACCAAGATTTCAAAGTGCCACGGGCAATTTTAGCTCACTGCCCCTGAGCTGCGAGCTATTTCGGATGGCGTAACCAGATATTTCTTAATTTATAGTGTCTTCATGAAACCCAATTGCACCTCAACCAAGAGTGACCATTCTTGATGTCGTACATCAATTGGAAATAATTATATTTTGGATAATCGCAGGGGTTTGATGTTTCAATTTCCTCTTTGTGGGGAAGAGGTGGCCGTTGGCGAACAGTACATGAACGGAAATGAAACACAAATGTCTCTCACCCTGTGGTCCGAGATTTGTGATGTGTTTAAGGAGGCACCATATGAAATGTGCCCTTTACTGCCTACTGGTGATGTGTGTACTTGTATGCCTGGTGTATATTTAAGACATATGAAGAGAAGACAGATGTCAACGATTTTGCCTATGCTTTACTTTATAGCGTGGCTTCCCCCCTACTGTACTGTGCTCCTTGTTTATACTCCCGTGTGTCTGTCCTGTGCTTGTGTGTTGGCGTCGGTACTAATAGGTCTGTCAGATGAGATGCTGCTGAGAGCAGTTGTCATAGCCCGATGTCCAAACTGGCAGCATTCACTTTCCACTTCCAGTCCCTGGAGAGGGTTTGACCTGAGTGGAGTTACCACAATGTGCTTTCACGCTGCCCAGTCGGTCATCTAACCCCGTGTGTGCACACACTCCATCTCTCAAAAACACACCCCCCCCCCTCCCCTCGTGTGCAACTTGGCTGACACGCTTAAAGAGTGTGTTACCAAAACTACCCCGAGACCACATTCATTATTCAGCATTAAGTTATACAAGCAAATCAGTCTAGATTTATGAATAAATGTTCTGCTAAAATATATATAAGAAAGCCAAGTTTCCAATGTATGTCATCAACTTACGTACTGTACAGGGGAGGATTTAGACGACATCATTCAGGGTTCGGGCTTTAACAAGGCCAAGGGGGACATTTTCATTTTATAAATGGTAACAGGAAGGAAACAGAGTAATTTCAAGCATAAGTGCAAAAACTAAGTTGCCTTGGTTTTAATTAATAATGCAGCTCACTAATATCCTTCAAGAATGAGCTCAGAAAATGTCAATTCAATCACAAACAGACACAGTGTAGTAGTATTTTCTGAGTTTTAACCAACATTAAAAGGAAATCTGAACACAAAACCTTCCTTCGTAAAAATTCTGATCATTATATGAATGCTGTGTATTATTTTAAGTTGTTTTGTGGACACCGCAAAACTCCTGAAATACTTCCACAGTTATGGCTATCAACAAAACTGTATTCCATCCACAAACTTTGTGTTTTGTTTTGTTTTGTTTTGTTTTGTTGCCATATCCACCCAGGAGACAAAACATGAAACTGTTGTATAAATGCTTCCTAACACACTGCTGGGAACTTCAGATTTCTTTGTGCCAAAGTGTCAAGCGTGAGGAAAATGCCATTCAGGTTAAAATTAGAGTCAGATTCTTGGTATCACTATAGGTTATCTGTCTTGAAACTCTTTCTCATAAATTCTGATTTCCGTAGCAAATGTCAAAACAACAATGGCTCTTCCTGCACAGGGTCGGGCTCTGGCCTTCAACGAGGACAAATATATAATTCTCCTTGTGCATGCAAATGTTTAAGGTCACATGCAGAATCTCTGTGGTACACGCAGGGCTCATGAAAAAAACGTCCCGCTGTGCTCACAGATGAGGCTGCGTACACAATGGAGCCAGAAGACAGAGACCTCGGTCAGGATTTAAAAGGAAAACAGCATGCCAGCACGCTGACCAGCCAGTAGACATCTCACAAAAAAAACATTCTGGTATTATTTCAACCAGAGGAGCCTGTATTGGCCATTTAGCCTGTTCTGCAGCAAGACCTGTTTAGTCTTTGACTGATTTTACAGTAACTACTACTGTCTGTGGTCTGCAGTAACCACACAACCCCTGCTTTCATTGGAAATGAATGAAAGCGGTGACCTCAGAGCATCTGACTGGACCACCCTTAAGTGAAAGCTCAGGGAGAAAAATCAAAGTGTCGGAGTTTGAGGCCTTTTATGAAACGAATCTCCCCATCGGGCGCCTGAGACTTCCCATACAGTCCTGAAACACTGTTTGCATGTCGAGAGGCAGCTGCAGAGCATCCGCGCGCTGATGTTTATAAGTGAACCTGGAAATCCAGCAGAGTTCTGTCACCACTTTTAACAAGCCTCTGCAGAATGCGCCGCGCATGCAAACACACGCTGAGCCACGAAAACAGCAGCATGCAAACAAAAAACACACAACCGCTCCCGCATGCACTTACGATGAAAAAAAAAAAAAGCTACGGCGCAGCACAACGGTCCGAGTGACCTCAACCTGCAAACGCCTCGGTGTTTTTCTCCTTCACCAGCAGTTCTCATAGTATCGTTTATGAAAACATGAACTTCTTTTCCTGCGGCAGCCATTTTTCCTAACAAATAAAACTGCATTGAAATCAAAATGGAACTCATCCATCTCTGTCTCAGGGGCTCTTATTAATAAATGCAGCCGGGCCATGCTTTGAGAGGAAGATTGTGCGCCTACATGAGGCTGCATGTGCACGTCGGAGATTAACGGTGGGAGAAAATGTAAGGCTTGTAGTATTGCTTGTACCGCTTGTAGCTTTGTTGTGCTTGCAGGAGAGAGTGCACAGAGGACAAGTAGAAGGCACCCAGTTCCAAATGACTCTCTCCCTCTGCATCGGTGCTGGCTCAGCAGGGTTTGAGTCCGCTTCAATCGGCTCCCTGATTGCATTGGCCTTCTGTCCACCTAGCCATTGATTCCCTTGCCCCAGCCAAGCACTTTTCTGTTTGCCTGGCTCTCCTCTCAATACCTACATCCAAAGCTGCCTCAATACTGGTATTACCACGGTGTTACCTGTATTAGTGCTGAGGTCAACGGGTTTGACTGGTGGGGGGGGGTGGTGGCTCTTGTGTAGCGAAAGGATGCGAGGAGTCCGGCTTAGGGAACCTGACATCATGACTTACACCCTGCTGCAATGGTAAAATAGGGAACAACCCGAAAGGTCAAAAGGTGCCGTTTCATCATTCAGCTCGTGACGTCCACCGCTTCGATTATTTGTATTTGAAGTCCTAAGAGGAAAACGTTCCGCAGAGGTTGCAGGGGTTAGAGGCAAAATGCATAAAATCCCTTAACCAGCTGTTTCAAACATTCTATACAGAGCGACATCTTAGCTGCTGAGATATCTGTTTCGACTCCTCATCATAACCTTCAGCTGTAACTGTCCCTCTAGCACCGGATCAAAATCATACAAAGTGAACCTGCTGTGAAACTGATACAGGTTTTAAAGGAGAGCTTTCTGTGCAGGCGAAAAAAGAAGAAAAAAAAAAAAACACAGAGGGTGCATTGTATTTGTAATAGCCTTTCATATTAGGAGCACGTCTTTGATAATAACCTGTCCAACTGCACAATGAAGACATCTCAAGACTGTAATGTGTGCCGTCTATGACACGGTGCGATTTGATCTCTCCCCCACCACAGTTTCAGTATGAGTAACCTTGCATCAGCACCGTTCGTGTTCCGCTACGAAGGAGGTACCGTAATGGACAGAAACATGAAACCAGATCCCGAGGTGGGAACGTTAGCAGACGCGAAATATTCTCAAAAAACACAAAGGAATGCAAGTCAAGGCTTTGAAGATTAGAAACCTAAGCAGGCAGTCTGATAATGTTCTCTGACAGGATGGGGAGTTCTGAAATTCCTTGTCTGTCTTTCTTTTCTATCGGAAGAGTGTACTGTGTCCACCTGTGTGATCTGACTAGAGAGCACTTAAAGCTTATTAACTGTAGACGCAAACGATTCTGTAATAATTTCAATTTTAGAGGCAACTGAACAGGGAAATTCAAATACACAATCAAGCTGATTTGATTGAGTTTTTGTTTTAGGGCAAAATGTTTGAGGTCTCAGTCATTCATTTGAACTTCTCGTTCTCTGGAAGGATGACCACCAGAACTAGAGCCTGACTAATGGATGTTTGGGACCAGTGCAGATACCATTTAGAGAGTAGAAAATTCAGATATTGATATATAGGTCAGTAAATATCTAGCTGGTCTGCTAGACAAACTGAAAAGAAACAGAAAAGAAGTTTAGCACAGATTTACTCTGTCCAGGTTTCTGTAAAGCTGTGACCTCATGGTTGCAATTTTTCATCTTGAATTTAGTAGAATATTGAATATGAGCAACTTGATTTTATGACTTAAGCTGATTTTAAGAATATTCCATTTGAAACCATGGAAAAATAAAAATATGTTTTGGGAATTACATAGCAGTAATATACTCACTGAAAATTTCAAAGAGAGGAACTAAAACCGCGTACGCTTTGTTTTAAAAGCCACAGTAAACTATTCAAGGCAACATATGCGCTTATCTTTTCAGCTCCAAATAGACAAACAGTAACAACTACAAGAGAAAAACACAAACACAATGTGTGGAAAAAACAAAGTGCACACAGACTGACCGAAAGAATTCCTCTTAATGAATTCAGTCTTACATGCGGCCGGGCGCTTTAATGAAAATCAATAGTGTAATTTTCTACTTAGATAACCCAATCCCTCGAAACTGATTCCCTCATTTCCTCCCGGTGCGTCTTCGATTATTCAATCAAACGGCCGACCCCAACAGCTCCTTGGTACGGAGATTACAGTTTTAAAGTCAGTCAACTCCAGCCCTCGGGTCAATCTTCCACAAAGTTCATGCCGATGCAACCCGCCCTCTCAAAACGCTCAAATTCAGCAGCTGGTTGCTCCATAATCCTTCTTACTGAGACATGCCTCTTATTTATGACTTAATCAATGTGGCCCCTCAGACCTTGAGGCCAATCGATATGATCACAGGGCTGTTAAAAATCCGTAAAGACTTGCCAAGTCTCAATTAAATTGTGCTGATTGGGCAGCTTGAGAAGGCACCTATAGGTTGTCAGTCAGGTCTCAGTCAAGTGAGGGATTTAGCAGAAGGCTAATCGGGGGAGGGGAACTTATGTTTGTGCAAGTTAAACCACAGTCACAAAATTTGTCTTATTGAGTTCCTGATCAACCAGGCCTGACTCCTCGCTTTAAAGCGTGCTCATGTTTCCCCCTGAGACATTTAAAGTCCTTCAGCGCTTAGCAACGCTGGACCTATGCAGCACCCTCTGTGTTACATTCCTATTTTCACATTGTTAAACGGTTTTGATTTGGGTGGGCTCTCAGTTTTTTTGGGGGAGCTGATTTCATTGTGCCACACTCTTGAGTTGGCATTTCAACTCTTGTTTCGCGCCAGGAAAGTGCTAATGCTAGTTGTAAATGGGAGGTACTGCAAACAATTATAAATGTGTCTAGACACATAAACTGTGCTGCTCGCTGAGAAACAGATAAGCTGTGGAAACAGAGAGTAAATTTAAACCTGATATATATTGGAGTGCAATAATGCTTTTTAGTGCCAAGGAGAGAACATTTGTGTGCCTTAATGAGAGTGAAATGTCATAAAATTCTAACACTTTCCTTTTTTCAGGCCTTAGAGAAGTGCTGGAATCTGAAGAACCATTCATGTTAGAGCAGATATGGAGATAGTCAAAGACGAGAATTAACAGAACAAATAATTCTTTATGTTTCTGTGTCTGTATTTCACAGTCGGTACCTGCCCAAGTCTATAAATCAGCTTCTATCAAGTGCTGGGACTTCATAAATCTCAATATGTACATGAAAGAGGGGCCTCGGCTGATGTGGTGCCAAAAGCGATTCGGGATCTCATGAAAAGGGATCGGCATCCAGATGCAGTTAGCATGGGGTTTCTGTTTTATATTTAATCCGTGGTCCGATCCGGGACTGAGGTAAGCGTGAGCTGATCGCTACCAACAGCTGGTATGTGCTCATTTCCATTGTCTGGATCATCTTTCTCTCATGGACAGGCAGGGAGGTGGGGGTAGGGGGGAAAAATGGGGCTTATAAGGTGGAAGTTGGGAAGAAAGACAGAAGGTAAAACAGGATAAGGTGGCCAGAAAGAGAAGGAGGAGGGAGGAGAGAACAAGTGACGGTGTGAAGACAAAAGGAGATGGAGACAGGCATCATGTATCTGCTCAATCACAGCTGACGTTGTGTCAGGACACATCTGGAGCAAATACACTGACTTCTTATGAAACTAACTCCTCCCTTCTTCTGCGTTCCCTCGATGCGCAGGGGATCTTGTTCAAAAAAGAAAACAGATCTGATATCAGTGCGGTATAACTGATAGCAAAGTAGACCGACTGTGACAGAAATGAAGTTAAACTATGTTAATTAGATAAGAGTCTCGCTTCTCAAACGACTCCTTAACGGTCTGTGAGCGCTTGGCACAGATTCAGCTCCTTTCATTCTCTTGTTTGTTCTCGGCGGCCTCGTCTTGTTTTCGCGAACTGGCCCTTTAATCCTTTCCGACCACAATTGATGCAAACAACACGGGGCATTGGAGTATACACCAGGCAATTGCACAAACACAAACATGTCCTAACATTTACAGCATTGATTGAAGTCAAGGCCCTGAAACCTTAGAGAGTACAGTGAGCCCGGTTCCCAAGGGCAAGCAGAGTGCATATGTGAAAGGCTGAACGGTGACCATGTGTGATTCCAGGCATGTTCTTGGCATTATTCATGGCGTGTGGACACATCGCATCTGATATTACTTCCGTACTGTAATAATAAACCACTTCATCTCTTCGGAAAGAGCTTGTCCTGAAATTTTATACCAGATGCTGAGGGCATCGCTCCTGCCCGATATGTACAGAAATGCCAATAGTAATGAATATGCTACATCTGCACTTAGCGGCTCCTCACTTCTTTGGGTATAATGCCTAAAAATGGTCTCAAATGAAGCCGCAGGATGAGTAAACTGTTTGTGACGTAGGACGGAGGGATAAAAAAAATAAATGAATCAAATGAGTCATCAACTCAGAGGGCTGATGAGTAAAAACTGTTTGTAGATTTTATTTGCACACATGGTAAGAAGATTTGTGAAAACAGAAACAGATACGCACACAAACACAGACAAACAGTCCTTCCTGAGAGCCTCAATGACATAACCGTGTGTGCGATCATTAAGTGACTGTGGCAGGTTGTTTTTGCCCAGGCTGCCCTCTCTGCATCTGTTCCCCATAGAGCCTCATTAGTGGAATTCCTCTGAGAGCCGATGGGCAGGTCAGGAAGAGGGTCCCAGACCTCTGCTGTCTGTGAATCTGACAGAGCAGATAATTCTCAGGTCTGGACAGGACGAGGAAGAAAGCAGGAAGAAACGCTCTGATCGGGACCCCCCTGACCTCTGCACCGACGATCTGATGAGGAGGCGAGGCTGAGGTGGGGTGTGGACGTGGGATCCCGGCATGCAACTGCAGAGCAGCAGCAGTAGATGTGCTGAATCCAAAAGGGTCAGTTCTCCAAACCAGCAAAGAAAAACCCTTTACATTTGATCAATATTTACCCCTTTTAAAAATCCATGTTCATTCAGTTTGATTTGATTGATTTGCCTTTTTCTAGTATTTATGTATTTTTATACTTTATTTATTATATTTGCTCCTATATTTATTCTCTTAAACATTCAAGCCTCTTTTATTTGCTGTAAGCCACTGCTGCTTAATGCACAAACTGCATTTACATGTTTCAGCCTTTGTTCTGCATGTTTTCATTTCCCTGATAAAGCACTGAGCATCTTTTCAGCATGAGTTGTAAAGGATTCTTGATATTACATTCGCCAATATCGTCCAATCATGGATATATTGCTATTGACATACATGTTTTCCAAAAATTACATTTTTTTCTTTCACACAACATAATACAGACAGAACATATCTGAAGTAATTTAGATATGCTGTAATCATACAGCGCATACTCCTCCATCCTTCACAACATTCTCAGTTACTGTCTGCAGCACATGTAGCAGAGCACATATCACACATAGTGGAGTCAAATGGTGTCCTCACGGTGAGATGCGAATTAGTTCGTAAAATACATTGCTGGAAAATTCTACACCCATCATCATGTTGTACAACATGCAGTGATATGAAACCTTTTTTCTTTTCTTTTATTTCATTTTTTTGTTTGTTTGTTTGTTTTTTTACAGAACATAAGGGTAATTTAGAATTGGTGTCATCACAAAGTTTGGTCACAGTACAGCTTCTCCAACTCCATTGCTTAAAACAGTCTCGGTACTGTGTGCAGCACATGTAGCAGAGCATGTATCACACTGAGCAAACAGTGGTGCAGAGTCAAGTGGTGTCTTCTTGGTAAGATTCTAACTCCTTTGTAATAAACATTAGTGGAAAGTTAATAAACAGTGATGCCATCATTTCCTATTCTAAATATAAATTGAACATTGTATGTATTGATATAGAGAATATCTTGATCACTGTTTTACATCCTAAAAACTGGTATTGGCATCAGCCCCAAAATCCAGTAAAGGTCTTGCTCTAGTTTTCTACATTCTTTCAAAATAATAGAGTTCAAAGGACTGTGGCTTGTGATGCTTACTGCATTGACAAAAATATATATGAATTTTAGATATCAATGTGTTGTTTCATAAAAATATCCTGGCTTCACTAGAGAACATACAGTTCACAATTTTATTAATGTTAATATTTATTTTATTTTTAAACTCTCTGAGCACCATCAACAAAATTCCATGTTCCTGCATTGTGTTTGTTGTGGCAGAAATCTTAGTGAGCGTTATCCAAAAATATCAGTTAATTCAAGACAAACCACATGGGTCATAACCCTTTAAGGTCTATCGCCTCTCTCATCTTTAAGACTTATTACTCTCCCACATTATCGGTCATCCTATTTCCTTCCCTCTCTTCGTTTATTTCACCAAATCCTTCCTGTCGGATACTTTCCTCTCACTGGCTCGTCCCCCATCACCAGCTCACCGTTCCTTGATAGCGTTCGTGTAATCACTGTGAGTCACAGATAAATATCAGCAAACAATGAGTGACGTCTCCCAGCTGGTTTCGATTTTTCTGCTGTCTTAGCGGGTCAGTCAGCGTCTTACACCGGATCACAAAACCTGAACATGATACTTTGCAAATCCCTGCAGACCACTGGGGTTTGACCGCTCTTGTCCCTGAATTATACACTTGCATGAGCGCACACCTAGGTGCACAAAAAAACACACATTCACAGTCGACAGCAGTGAAACTAATCGTATGCATGTGTACTGAGACATATGAAAGGTGAAATGCTCCCAGAACAATCACAAAATAGCACTATTACGAGACACGGCATCAGTGAAAACACACGTTGGTTGTGCAGTGCTCAGCGTCACAGGATCTTTCAGGTTTCAGCACATATTGTTCTTTATATTAGAGGGATTTTCACCTTAAGTCAATATGGCTATGTGAAGTGAATGGGAGCTGCATTCTTTAGCTCTTTGGTCCAAGGTGAGAGGAAGTTCACGACCCGTCGATGCAAATGAACCGCTTTCACAAGCAATTTATGTCAAGCAACTTTAGTGTGACACCGAGCGAGTAGCCACCGGCTTCTGTGAGATTTGGGAGTCAAAGTATCTTGGCAGCAAATTCAGTTTGATCTACTGGGAACCGCTTCAGACTAAGACACAAAACACCTCTGCAGTTGAATGACTTTTCTGGTATATTGTGGCTGTATTCAGGTTAAGTCCTGAGCACAACCGTCGATTTACTATAAAACTAATCTGTAAACTAAGATCTTTTTTAATACAGAGATTGTCCAGTTTCAGTCTCACAGCTCACTTGCAGGATGTTTACAACACCAGTCTAAGCATTGTGCACATGGAAGCATTGTCATAATCATGTATCACCTAGAAAATAACCTCATGAATCATTAAACCAATGACTAAAACCTTGTTGCTCATCGAATCTGAGTGCCTAAATGTTTTGTGATGGCATGCTGTTCAGACTAGGACTGTATGATTTGGGAAAAATATCTAATTCAGATTTTCTGATAGATACTGTGATTTAATTTGTGATGTCCTTCTTTAGGGCTACAAGGTGGCTCGGTGGTTAGCACTGTTGCCTCGTGACAAGAAGGTCGCCAGTTTGCGTCCCGGTGAGGACACCCGGGATCTTTCTACGTGGAGTTTTCATGTTCTCCCTGTGCAGCGTGGGTTCTCTCCGGGTTCTCTGGCTTCCTCCCACACAGTCCAAAAACATGTTGAGGTTAATTGGTGATTCTAAATTGTCCGTAGGTGTGAATGTGAGTGTGCTTGGTTGTGTGTCTCTAAGTGTGGCCCTGTGATAGACTGGTGACCTGTCCAGGGTGTTCCCTGCCTTCACCCTGAGTCAGCTGGGATAGACTCCAGCCCCCCATGACCCTAGTGAGGATTAAGCGGTGTATAGATAATGGATGGATGGATGGATGTCCTTCCTTAGTTCATCATCCACTGTGCGGTAAATTTAAAACATGCAATGCGATTATCACATTGGATACCATCCGAAAGCATGTCTGTCACACAAGAAGGATACTGCAAATTTGTAAAACCATTGACACAACACTTTAAACACAACGTATCTTTTAAATTGCAGCTTTCGTGATTAGCTAATTGCATTGCTTACAGTTGCAGTTTTGATCAGAAATCGATTAATTGATCAGCCCTAGCTCTGACTTGTGCTGTGACCAGGATGAACCTTCAGACATGAAGACGATGCTGTATGATTAATGGAAAGGACTGCATGTCTGAACGAGACTTCATTGGGATTATTCCAAATAAACATCACTATGAATCAAGAGCATATCTGATCTCTGGCTTACAAAGGAAGTTACACACTGACATGTAAAGAGATAGAACAATATTCGTATAGGATATAACTTGAGCAACACAAGGCTATAAAGACTATTTTTTAGAGCCGTTAAAAAATGCTAAACACACAAAATACTCTTCCAATACATTCCAAATATATGCCAATACTTTCCCAAAGCTCTGAGTACTCTAACCTTCACAGTGTAATTTCATGGTTACAGTTAGTTTACCCTAATTTATGACTCCTCGTATTTTTTGTTTTTTTTTGGTGGACATTACAACTAATAGCAACAGATTTGCCTAATTTGTTGACGTTTAAAAGTAGATGTCCATTTCCATTCATACTAGCTTCAGTGAATAATATTTTTGTTACCGACACGAACTTGTACAAAATATAAACTTTTACGAGGGACTGTAAACTATGCCTAAAGTTACCACAAGCTCCATGGTGAATGGAGTGTTTCAGATTTTTAATGATGAACACATTCCCATTTTTTCGGCCCGGTTCTCTTCCAAGTATTGATAAAATATCAAGCTAACAGCTTAGTAATAGCTTAATGGCCTTACAAGGCAGATGAGTGCCAAGTCTTCACAGAGGATCGTACACTGGTGTTATTGTAACGGAGCCCCGGTCCAGACTGCTGCACAGAAAGCTGCTCTCACCTTATTCATTTTCTGTCATACATATGGTGCCATATTTTGCTTGTCCCGTGCTCGCTCCGTTTCCCACTTGCATCACTCACAAAGAGTGCAGTTAACTATTGGCAGGTACTCCGAAATCTGGTTGGATTTAATGAAATGTGACTGCCCATTTTAAACAGGCCTCAAATATGAAACTGCGCTCCCTCCGCCTAATCCCACAAGGCTACGAATATCCATATAAATATGTCACATTTGTCTAAATCTACACATTTGACAGGCCACAGCGCGAGCAATCGTTTAAAGCTGACAGACGTCATGGTGCGCCGAAAAAACAAATAAATAACGGATATAAAAGAGCGGCTCCATTTTACAATTTCATCTTCCTTCCATTTTGCTTATATTAAAATCTCCCTGCTTCCTGCAGCTTTCCAGAATTTCAGGCGGATTTTTCGGCATCGGCTTGGAGGGGGGATTGCATCCAGATGTGGCCTGAGCCCGACTCACGGTCATTCAGGCCCGGAGACACAGAATAGGTGAATGGAGAAAGAGGGGACGAGGAGAAACCACGTGGTTGTCGGCACACTCCGAGATGCACTGAACAAACATGACCCCGGTTTGACTCTTACTGGCCAGCTTCCCCTTGAGGGGGCTCCTGCAGGTCCATTAGACCTGTTTGGATACCTCGGGGGTAACCTGCCCTATTTCAAACTCAATCAGCGTCCCACAGGAGATCTCTTATATTGCTGTATGCCTACAAGAGCCACAACACCACAACAAGGGCTTCTATTGGTGGAGAGTGAACTTATATACCTACAGGAAAGACTCTGGCTCCGCTGAAGGAAAACAATTCATGCACTAAATTGAGTTTTGATTCTCTTTCCTAACAATATCCAGCACACACACACACACACACACACACACACACACGCACACACACACACACAGACAATGGAGGCGTGGGGCAGGTCCCAGAGGATAACACGCATGGTTTCTAAAAGGTTATTTTTCATCTATGCATCGTAGAGCCATGTCTAAAACCAGCCTGTGCCTCTCCGTAATGGATTCCTGCGGCTGCACTTGGCCGTCATGCTCAAGTTGGCGAGTTGCATCATGAAAGCGCTCGCGGAAATCAGACTTCAGCTGACGTCTTCTTGTTCCGTCAAGTATAAAGCAAAACAGATACGAGGCGTCAATGTTGAGCGGGGTAATCGCAAAATAGCCAAAAACTGACATTTTTTAATACCACCCAAGAAAAGCTGCACATCGGGGGGATTTCTCATGACTAATGGTCCATTGTTGAGTCCTATCTCATCCTTCACCTTGAGGTCACTCCTTCTGGAGGATGGAGCATCATCAAACGAGGCTGCACCAATTTTCTATTCGACCAGAGTGTAAGCAGAAACAAGCAAAAAGCAGATTTAAAAAGCAGTAAAACTCTACTTAAAACATGAAAAACCCAGTTCTCCAAGTAAAACGGACTGAAACACAGACTGATCGCATGAATTAGTCTGATTAAAACATTGTCTCGCTGTTGCTTTCACTCCATAATGCGGTAGTACTATCACCTCAGCAGCTCTTCCTCACATTTTCAGTCCGTAACCTACTTTTGTTTCAGAGCTAGCAGTGACTCTGCAGGCGTTATCGGCTCCTTTTAACACCAAACACTCGCAGCAGTACAATCAGCACTGCAGGCACTTATTTTCACATGCTGAAGAGTAATTACGGAATGCTTGCAACTCATTGACGTTCTCCCTGTGCCGTAGTGACTGTAATTATCTATTCATGCATCACATTCCTTCGGAAAAGTGTTATTGATTCCAGCTGTGATGGGGGCTCGCCACCGCTCGGAGCGATGAAGAAGCGGCGGAGAAGACAACATGTTTTTATATTTGATTAAGAGTTAAACTTGGAAAATGGAGCATTTTGCTGACGATACGAGCCCATTATCACGAAAACTGAGGTGAATTTGTTGCATTTAAAGTGTCTAAAGCTGTTAGGTTACTTGTCAGTTTTCAGGAGGGCCACTGCTGGTGTTTTTCTTTTTTTTTTGTTTTTGTTCCATTTTCTCTGAACATTTGTTCTCTCATTGTGGATGAAAGAATGTCTGCTCTGCAAATCTGATGGTATTTATTGAAGGCTTGTAAAATGTAAGTACAACATTGTTCACTATAATTTGCGGTTGCAAAATGCTTTTGTTAAATGTCACAAAGTCCAGAGATTTGGTGGATTAGAGTTTTAATTGGAATATATGACTTCCACAGTACATTATATTGGACACGTGTTAATTTTAAATTGCGTAATACGTTCTTGTTTTTGCTGTTTGGAGCTTTTGCACGTGATGAGTGAGGAGGCAGAGCGGGGTTAGCTAGGGGGGAAAAAACAGAAACAACACGGATCTGTGTGATTACTTTGACCGCAATGTGTGTTTGTCAATTATTAATAGGAATCGGTATTTATGGGTATTCATTATTTTCAATGTGTTTATCTTTTATGTTGGTCTTAAGCACATGTTTCTGAGTTTATATAGGCCTTGTCCCTCCTAATTGATACCTCATAACTAAACACTTGCAGCAGAAGGAAAATAAAAGGTGAGCTGCTTTCAGAGAGCCAAAAAATAATGGTGTTCTACATTTTAACCAATCTCAGTTATGGATTCTGCTGGTGAAAGTGTTGCAAAGCCATTAGGAAAAAAAAGCACCACGATATTCTATATAGTCAAAAGGTTCCAAAATATCAAGAAAATTTCTTGTTCTAACAATATTTCTACAGGTTTGTACATGTAGCTATAGTTACAAGAAACTACAGTTGAAAAGCTTTTGTTGTGAGGCCTAAAGCAATAATAGTTTTGGCCACTAACACATCTGCAATCTGACAGTGTTGCTATGCGCACTGAAGACTTTCAAGGTTTTACTGTAATTACTTCAACAAACCTTGTTTAGGTTATAAAATCTGTTAAAAGCGCAGTCCATATTACCGTGTTTAAAAATAGCAACGACGTGCACATAATCAAGGTCAGCGTTTCATCTAATCATTCATCGAGCACAAATTAATCTCAATGTCAAACTAATTTGCGCTTGGAATTCGATCAGATACGTTCAGACAGGAGGAAGCCATCTGAAGGCTTGGCTCTCAGAAGTTATATTGTTGTATGGGAGAAAGTGTTTACTTTTCACATGGCTCATCACTGGCTGTGATTGGCAAATCACGCGAGGGGAATGAAATCGACCGTCGGACGTCTCTGCTTCGACGCAGATTTCGCCAAACGGAGAAGTTATTCTGGGGGCTGCCACAAGATTATTTGGATTCTTGTCAAGGCTTTAAATTGAAAACCACAAGCATTCGGAGCGCTTAACCCAAACCCTTGACTAATCAGGCTGGAGTCTTGGAGTACAGTGAGTGGTTTTCTCACAGGTATGAGCAGTGGGTTTGACTCATTCACAAGCAGCTCTTTACTGCAAAATCAGTGCATCTGCCAAGAAGTATTCCGGTCACTGGCTTTTCCGATTTTTTTTCCCATCCCATTCTGTGCTGAAAATGAAGCCTTTATGCTCATTGTGAATGTGTTGCGAGTTTATACTGACCACTCTGTGACTGCTTAACTATGTTGAGATGGTGATAAAAAAAGAAACGGCTGGCTTTTCAAGAGCAGCTTTGCCCACACATAAAAACATCCACAAAAATGTTATAAGGCTATTGGGTGAATGGATATCACATAGCTTAGAAATAACTGTAAAGCGAGAAATCTAATCACATCCCTATCGATACTGACTCATCTTTTGAACGGTCTAGTAAAATAGGGAACTTCGAGAAGACTGTGGGTGACTTTCACTTTCTGTTTTCATTGGAATGTGTAGGATCTGACAGTTTTGACCATAAAGTCGACTCCACGTGCGGCAAAACGACAACAAACAGAAGTTACTGGATGTAATTCTACTTCTGTGAGCACACAGGAAACACAGCACAGAAGGGTTTGCCATGTTAGCCATTATGGTGAATTTTAAATTGAGGATGTCAGTAAAGAAAAGACTTGATGAGGATGTCGAGAAGGCAGAAAAAAACGGCGCTTGTTGTCTTCTTTGAGTTTAGGCAATCAGCATCAGGAGCCACACAGCAGTTTTTTTTTGGGATACTCAGAAGTACTGAGGTGTTTAATTTCTTCCTCGAAAACCACATTGTTGGTGAAACGTACACAAACGTTCAGGCCGCAAGTTCCTGCTGTGGAAAACAGCTTACAGTTGGTGAATCAGACCTTTACAGACTTAAGGATGTGTTTTATGTTACTGGTTTATGTGTTTCAGGGAAGAAAGTCTTATTTAGACCAGAGAAAAGAGGCATCAAGTTAACAATTCATTTGCTTGAATACTCAAAAGTGTAGCATCAAGTGAATACTGTATAGTCCATGCAAACAAAAATTAAGTGTATGTTAAACCAGTCTACGCAATCAAAATCTCTAGATTCTATGTAATTCAAATATTAAACTGATTAAAGACAGAGACGTTCTGTGTTTCTGACATCTAGGAAGTGAGTGAGCATTTTTGCATAATTCCCGTTGTCCCAGAAGGAAAGAGAAATCCACTGGGGCATTCATTGCGAAATGTGCTCAGAGTACTGAAAGAGGAAAAGCCTTAAGGGAAAACGGAATACTCTCTCTACAGAAAAAAATGGAAATAATAATAATCAGATGGGCTACAACCCATTACTGAGGGGGGATGATGGCAACCCCGTCTGCATGAATCAGTGCGTTGCCATATAGCCACTTCAATTACTGCACATTGGAGGTGGGATTGTTTTTTCACAGTTTTAATCAGCCAAGTCCCACAAAAAATAAATAAAAAAATTGCAATGTCTTTGTTGCTGTCCTCCTGCTGTCCCACAAAAGCCTGTTAAACTTCTAATTTATATTGATCTGGGTGGGACGTATCACTGTAGAAACGTAGAAAACAACCTGAGCTTTAACATTTTAATCCCAACCATCATCTTCTCCTAAAACTAGGCAAGTAACTCTGGAGCCTGAACTTAATTAAGTATCTTTGTGGTGTAAACAAAGCGAAGCAGCCCCACAAAATGACAAAAAGCAGCAACTAAAAATTCAAGTAAACAGCGACTGAAAAGTGTTTAAAAGAGGATCATATTTTAAGTCAAACCAACCTTTTCCTAATCAAGTTGCTTTGGTACCTAAACTTAACCAATAATCTTTGTAGCATAAACAAAAATAAATATAAAACAGCAACATAAACTTAAAGCAAATGCCACAAAACAACAGAAAAATGTGGGAGTCAAACCCCAAGCTCTGAAATGACCTCCTCCACACCTCCATCCTGCTTATGCAGACTTTGCTCTCATCCCAAGTGAGTCACATGGCGCTCAAATCCGATCAATATATCAGTTGGCGTATAGCAGATACATTTGTATCGGTGTATAAACAGAAAAAGACGGTTGCGGTAATTTAGAAACACGTCACATAGTTTGTCCAGCAGAGCAGCTCTGACGCCATTGTTCACATTCCTCTTAGCACTTTCTGCAGCACATGTAGCAGAGCACGGCTGAGAGGATGGTGGTGCGGAGTCAAGCAGTGTCTTAAAGGTTAGTTGCTCAGTAGTTTGTGGAAAACATTGTGTAAAGTTAATAAACAACCCTATTATTTTCTTTTTTCAATATATATATCAATGTATGTATATAAATAAATGAATGATATTAGAATTTCTCCCTCTCTAAAAGCAATATTACTCCAGCATCCTTCAGGCAAATAAATTAATTCAAAAGAATTGGCGAAAAATAATAAAATAAATTTAAAAATGTACCTATCTCACAATTTTTTAGCCCTTATTGAGAAACTACTATGTTTTTGTGCTGGTGACCAACACATCTATTACTGCTTTCTGTAAGATGCCGTTGTTTCAGCCCAACCTGATTGCCTTTTATCCTTCTCAGAATAAACACTGGTCTGGAGTTAAGGATTTCACATGTGTTTCTAAAAGAGCGAGAGGTCCACAAATAAACCCAACATTAAAGATTACAGCTGAAAAAATAAACAGCATCTGCCCGAGCGATTGACGCGTGAACTCCGGCCGAGTTCTCAGCTGATTCTGGCTTTCCTGTTTCTGCTATTTGAGCAGGAGATTTTCATGGCATCCAGTCTGCGCGTAACCTGCTGAACAGCTTCACTCGGTTTGAAATGCGTCATTATCTATCGCCGCTTATCATGTGTTTTTGTAAATGTTGAACCATGAGGCGCATTACTGTGCTCCACTAACTAACACTGATCCCCCTGCCCCAGCAGCCAAAACCACTCATTAGGATACCACAGACCCTCTTGCCAGCTCCCCCTAAAACTAGCAACAAGCTGAAACCCATGAGAGTAATTCTGCCAAACAAGGACTACAGTGAACAATGTGTAGCTGCTGTCAAAGGTCATTGAAATGATCTGTCTACAAATCACTTTGTGGGCTCATGGTAATGTGAGGCCCCCAAGCAGAGAGGGTGGAGGGCAGCGAATTCATGTCTGATGGATAATGTAGTTGGTCTGAGCCCAGAAAAGCGTCATCGCAGTTCAGATGATCTCTCTGCGATCCTAACCGCTGACACAGAGGAAAGACGCATCACTGCAAAACACCGGATACACAGCCGCAGCTCTCATATCAGATTCCTTAAATAGTTAGTGTTATTGAAGCATGGCCAGATGGAAATGATACAGCTGGTCCTTTGTCATGTTGTGATTGGGGATGGATTTACACAGAATTTTTGATTTATTTTCAGGGTGCGAACATCAAGCCAGCGTTGACGTTCGCATTTAATAGTCCTCCTACTGACAGTATTTCATCCTTGTGGGTCTATCAAACTGACAGTAAAAATTTTCCGGACTAAATCTTAATACGAAGCCGTAGGACTAACAAGCATTAATATAGAAATCGACACTATGTGACGTGTTCACTGACATGTCAACACCTGTGTCGCTGGCAGGCCAGCAGGTGTTTGCCCTGTCTGTTGCCTGCAAAACTAGCCCAGCATTATTCTCCCACCAAACCCACTGACCTACAGTGAAAGTTCAGCTGTCTTCCGCCCTTAAGGCAGTTAAGGTCATACAAGAAGGGCACAAGTGGCAAAGCAATCACTATAAAGTGAAGACGGAGTCGGGGCCGGGGGGAGGACGGCACAAGGGGAGAAGAGCTGGTTGCTCCTCAGACAAACAGGGTCATTAGCACTTCCAGAGGGAGTCCCAGCAGGGGTTCGGATTTTGGGAGTTTGATCTCAGTGAGAGTGTCTGAAGCCATGAAATGTGGGGGCAAACGCAAACCATGGGGAGGGCCACAAATGGTAGAGCGATCACAGGGCTGCAAGCGGAGCTTCGCTTTAAAAAGGGGTCAGGTGGCTTTTTCATCTCTGCTGAAGGCATTTGGAAAAAGTGACGTGATGCACAAAGGGCAGGCGCTGTGTTGATTGACACACACTGGAGGACGGGGTTAATGCTATTCTGCATACATCCACACAGCCGAAACAAAAGCACAACAAAGCGAGAAATAACAAGAGAAAAGTAGAGCAGCCGGACTAGTCTGAGAGTTCTCCCTGAGACAGGAGGATGAGAAATTGGACACATTAAGTGATGGATGCTAAACTGTCAGTTCTAATAGGCAGCAAGGCAGTAGCACTGTACTGCTGCTTCAGGAGTTCAGGAGAGAACAGTCCAATGATCAACACAAGGGAGCCAATTAAAAACCAGACTTTGGCAGCCAACTGCATTACACAGACCCTCATGTGACGCTGGAAACACATCAGAATCCATGGAGAGGGCTTTTTATTTTGTTTTTATTTCCTGCAAAAACCTACCCAGCATTTTCAGTCTTCACACTACAGGCTATTATCGATCTGTGGTCTCCTGTTAAATCACTGCACCTCCACCTGACTTCTTTCTAACAGACTGGCTGCAGGAGAGTCTGGTTTCAGTCCTTGTTATGGTGAAAAGAGATGAGTGCTGACATCATTCCCTCCTCTGATAAGATGGAGAGCCAAATGACAAGGTCACCGAGGTGGAGGAGGTGAGGCTGCAGTCTATTCTGAAGATAACATGTTTCAGGGAAGGTTTCTTTATACCGTTGCCTGCAGAGATCAAACACTGAGGCTGCTTTTTTTTCTTTCCTCCACGCTACGATTGAATTTGTCTCAGCGTTAGGTTGTTTTTCTCTCACTAATTGGAGAGAAGACTCAGATGCAGGATGGAGGAGATAGCTGGAACTGAGGAAGGTCACTGATATGAAGTTCCTCTTTTTCTTTCAAATGCTTTGAAACTGTTCCGAAAGCGCTGCGTTTAGTTTAAATGGGAGAAAAAAAAAAAATCCCATGAGACAGCAAGGCATTACTGAACAGGGAGAAATCTGCCAGGTGACCGTACGTTAGCGGCAAACGTGTCGGCAAAAAGAGATTCATTCTAAATGCAGCGGAGTTATTTTTGTGTGGGAACTTCAACGCTGAAAAGAACTAAAGAGGAAGCAACTAATTACATGTTGTGCAATCAATCGTCAGCCAATCAAAGTAACAGCGCACAGGAGGCTTTTTATGCCCTTGTGATTCTTTTATAGAGCAATGAGAATTAATAGATGTATAACAGTTCAAAGCTTGAAACTTTATGAATTTATGAGAGGATGCCACACCTGGAAAACACATCCGATGTAATCCAAAACACATGGATGGGCGCTCGGAGAGAAAAGCTCCTGCATCCTTCCTTTGGATTATGCACCAAATTGTTACATCTCTACTTCCTTGGATATATATTACCCGACTTGCTGACAGAGATAGTGAGTGCAGAGTGTCAAAGATGTTTGAGGACGTCCATCCGACTCTTCGTCGTAACCGCCAGGGAGGGCGAGGCCGTCTGGAAATAGCACTTCCCAACAAGCCTTTGGAGTCGCCTCGTTTTACACTCATATGACCGACGGTTCCACCTGACTGACATTCACAGAGTATTAATACACACTTTCTGACAACAAATAAAAGCTCAATGAGATATTGAGCGGGTCAGGGGTTTAAGGTCTTTTACATAAGGTGCCACACTCAGTCATCCTTGTCTTCTCGCTGAGGTGTTTCCCCGCATTGCTGCGGTTCATCGGCCCGGGGTAAGCGGTCGGTTCATCTATCACCGGTCATCCCCAACGGACCTCCGCTGTCACGCTGTAACATCTGTCAAGCGCGTATTTTAAAGAATGATAGTAAGTCACATCTGCACCGATCACAATAACTGCGAGCTATCTGTTTGAAGATCACTATATGAAACACATGTCTGTCATTCAAGTCCTGACAAACAAGGAGAATTACAGTCGGATGACGAGGAGCTGCGATAAGCTGAAATTCTGCTCCAGTCCAATGCAGGTTTCTTACAAAGGGGGTCAATGCTACTAAACTTGGCATCCCAGAATTGGGAGGGAGGGAGAGAGGCAGGGGGCCAAAGGTTCAAAAGGTCAAAGGGCCAGTGTCAATCGAGGCATTCGTCAGGAAATATTTTCTGTCCTTACATCTTCATCTGGTGTTTTGAGTTACGAGGGTCTCTGGTACAGTGGAAATACAAACACTGCTCACATGCAACTGCCTGGAATCCGAACAGAGATTTAACAGGTCATCACACCATCAAAGAGGCTCTCAATCATCAGTCATAAAGATCAAAAATCTGGAGAGGGTGGTGTTTAGTAAACATCCATAGAAATATGTCCTGCAGACTCTTTCAACTGCTGTAAGTCTGAACTCAATTCAAACTTTTCAGTCCAGCTCAGTAAAAAAAATGAAAGTATCTCCTGGTTAATAACCTTCTGCATCTGGTAAAATACTAACACATGGTTTTAATAATGTGTGTTAATCTAAGTCTAGTTAGGATTGTAGAATTATAGTCTGTGGGTGGCGGGAAAATTCTCACCACGCACTATTTTGGGATTGGTTGGAGACTCTGTGCAGACAGACTCATCTTTCCAGTTGGGGGAATGTCAGGCTGCCGGGGTGAATTCCTTTCCCCTAGTTTGGGGATTGACCCCTCGCCCTTTGCCCCACAAATCTTCAGATCCACACGTCCTTTACTGTTAGAGTCCAAGATGGCCATCATGGCTGGTTGGAAGAGACAAAAGAGAGGCCCTCGTTCTCTCAGTCACGTTCATGTGTGATTCTTTAAACAGGAATTTGTTACGCTGCCACTGGGGTGCCTGTTTGTCATGTTGTCCCCCTGCTGTTCCAGGTTTAAAGCAGGCCACCGCCATGAAATATGGGGTTTCTGACATTTCAAGTTTCCACATAATATACAAGTAACACATATATTTAGAGCTACTGTCAACGTCAATGCTGAAAATGCATTGACATCAGTACTTTGAACCAGTGCACGGGGTTTCTAGTGTTTCCTGTGATAAAAGATTTTCTTACAAATCACTTTTTGCTGCAGTCATTGATCAGCTACACTGAATGCCACCAGTTTAGAAAACAGAGGCTGCACCAGCGTTCGACTGGTTCATCAATCAATAATAATAATCAATAAAATCATCAATAATAATAAAGGAACTCTTTCCACATCTGTTTCATGAGGAAGATGAGTAGGAGAAGGTTGCTCGTATCCAGACGTTTCCAGGAGACTTCCACACATTCTAACCCACAATTAATTAGTGCAATTTTTCGGGACTAGAGGTTCATCAGGTTTGATGTATTTCACATTATCACATAATGAAAAGATGGTCGGTGCACTGTGCAAAGTTGCACTGGCATACCACAGCAGCACAAGAGCAATGTACGAGTACCTGAAGGGAAAAGACGGATGTTACTCTGGAAGATGTACCAAGACGGCCAAAAAGGCAAACTCACGGTGCAATAACTTCTGTCTCCTCAGTAGAGAGAGCTTTGAATATTGTTTGTTCTTGCCGCTGCTAAATATACTCAAAGCCCAACATGATGAACTATTTATATTAATTAACTAATTGGTGGAACAGTCGACCAAAGAGAGAGAACAGATAGTGGCCACCATACAGATATATATAAAAGCAACTCCAAAGCAACTTTTAACAATGCCTGCTTCTTTTTCTTGCATTTGTCTGATCTAATCTTAAATAAACACACGTAGACGGGGTGACAAAATGATATCGTCACATGTGTCTCACACATATATTTCCCTTACATATAGCTAAATAAAATAGCGAAGCAAAATAAACAGAGCCAAATATATTACACAATGAGAAATGAACTCTGCTTTGTTATCTGTTGCCTTCCCCCCACCATTGTGGACCTATACATTTATCCACCCCAACATCTTTCACCCTATACCTCTCTCCCCATCTCAATTTAACTCCTGCGATCCCTCCCACTCACGCCCACTCATTCTATTACCATGTCTCCTCTCTCTGTCCCTCACAGGCTGCTGCAGTCAAGAGGATGAAATCACTCCATCAGTGAGTGGCGCCTCCACTGTCACTGGCATCAGACAGCTCCAGAGAAGGCCGTAATTAAACAACTCAAGCTCTGGTAATTACCCTACAGTGGCCCTAATTACCCCATTCTCAGGGTGATTACAGCCTACAGGGGGAGGGGACCAACTACAAAAAGCCCTCCCTGTCTGCGTGAAGTGGGGTAGGAAACGATGGCAGCAGGGAAATCGTGGGGCTTTAATCCAGTGTCACCGTGCAAATGGAGGAAACGAGCCAGTATATTTAGACAAAAGGACTACGTTGTTTTTGAAGGGCATGAGAGTACGTGCACAAGGAAAAAAAAAAAAAAAAAAGCTTCGCCGCGGAGAACAGGTAGCACTAAAATAAGCCACAGAAGTGAGCTGAAAGGGCAGCAGGTGCAGCTGTTTAACTGTCAGAATAAGGGCTTTGTGCCCTCCATACAAAGATTACAACTGGAACAAGAACCACAACAAGATCGAAAGCTGTTCACACTGATGTACCCAACACCTTGAAACTTTGCCAAAAGGTTACAGTCTATCGCGTCCATCATGCAGTGTTCAGGAGTGTATCTTACACAGATCAGCGCATCTCCTCTCTGTCTCAGCATTTTTTTAGTACAAGAGGGGCTCTTGCTGCTCTAAGCATATCGCTCTCATCCCCCCTCTCCTTCTTCCCTGAGGACGTGCTGACTGGGGGGAGGGATCGATGCTCCGCTCCAACAGACACAAGTGTGTCGATTCAGCACCTGGCCAGTGGGACAAGGTAAAAGGGAAAGAATAAAGTGACATCTCAACTAACTCTGAAGAACTTGGGGTATCATTTGTGAAGGTGAGTCAGTTTTAATGCTTATAGGGGCCCTTGGGACCACCAAAGACTGGCCCTGTCCTTTGGTAGAACAATGCAGTAAAGTCAGCTACAGCGAGATACGTCCTGCAACACAGAGACAAACACACCCAACACTTTGGGTGTGGAAGCTGCCGTTTAGGATGGTTTTTGATTGTTCTTTACTTTATTCTGTTTGAAACATCAGTGAGCATTGACAGTTTATGGCAATGTTCAATGTTTCCATCTCATTTGGGAACCTACCCACCGATTCCAAGCAACAGTCATGATTTGCATCTTCTCATTAGAAATAAGAACTCTAACAAAGCCTTCTCAAGGGACCAGGTAGTACAAGTATGAAGGGATGTTTTTGTAAGTGGCTGATTTATTTGTTCATGTCACATTTTGTGCATTTCTGTCAATAGTTTCAGACCATTCCACTGATCTACAGGTGGCAGTTACGCATCAACAAATGCAACAATGTGCCAAGAAAGACAAGTGCAGAACAAGTTAGGAGGTTTATCTACCAAGCAGATGTTAGCACAAGACCTGGAGAAAAAAAAAAAGGATAATATGTACCTACGATAAATACTTCATCAGTAGTAAAAGAACTTTTCCTGCTAACCATCATAGAAGTGCATTACAAAGGTCTGGTTGCATGAATAAATCTCAAGCGTGTTCTCTCCCTGGCTCATAAACAGCCTATTACGTCTCTTAAAAATGGAGCCCCATCTCCCCACGTCACTCTTCCCGTGGCTATCATACAGGTCTCCCTAGGCGTGCTTGTCTGTGGCTGACTGGGCCTCTAAGTGCCCCCATCCATGCCTACAAAGCTCCACTGGTGGAAGCTGTGGCCAGTGGGGAACAGTGGTTGCCCTTGTGTGATGGCTTTCGATATAAAAACATCCACAAGTCTCCCACAAGTGTGCTCCAAGCTTTGATGGATTTAAAGTTTCAGTGTGCTGAGGGCAGTGCAGGGCTTTGATAGCTTTGTCTTGCTGGTCTTTACGAAGAATAGACTAAAAATAATTAATATCTGAGAGTAAACTCTTTGTCATGTTAACATTTCAGCTATATTGGAGAAAAAAAAGGCAGGTTTCAACCATTTTAGGAAAAATACCTTTTGCATAAGAGTAATGAAATGCATGCTACACTTTGATTTCATTTCAAGCAAACACACAATGCATTCTGATGAGCAACACTAAATGCAAACAGAGACATATCTGCAGGGCATCTTTAAGTAAATGGTAGCAAACACTTCCTGCGATTGCTTCTTATTAAAAGCCTTTCACAGGCTGTAATGATTTCATTGTGAAGCTGCAACAGATGAAACCTAAGACAACAAAGGGCAAAACAGAGAGATTGTTCAAGGCTTATCTTTGAGCAGATGGCTTTTAAACAGGGAGAGAATTGTAAAACATATTTAGTGTGCAAAGTGCAAACTTTCTGGGGCTTTTGTTTTTACATCTATTAGATGAAACAAACAAGAAAAAAACAGAATGAGATAGGGATTAACATGCAACCAAGGCCTCAGACAGGACATAAACCAGATATTTGTGGTTGCAGCTTTAAACCTAAGGTCACCAAGACGTCCCAAGTTTAGGAGAACTTTTAACCTGTTGTGTGTTTTCCCTGTTTGCAGTTGGCCCATATGACATTCTCCAACTATGGTTAAATTAGTGCAGTGCAAACACAAAAGTCTCATCTAAACTGTTTAACTTACCTTAAAATCAAACCAGTGTTCTGAACTTGTTCTCATTAACCAATATCAAAAATTACAAAGAAAACACTGAATTCTTGTCGGGCAGCATTGAACAGGATGCAAGGATCCGCCCAACACCTTGCATCCATTTGTTGCCATAATGGGGATTTGTTTCGCCAATGCAACAGAACAACGTCATTAGCATGCATTTGGCATTATTTATACGTGTGGTGGAGGATCAGAATGGGACATCTGCTATGTGTTGAGTGAGCGAGGAGGGCCATTTGAGTGAGCGTGCTGAGGACCCTGATTGATGTCGCACACAGCGGAAAGTCCCAGTGGTCCCATTAGCAGCTACAGTCTGCATTACTGTCACACCCGTCAGCCATGATGGAGGACTGTTCCGCCGCAACCGCCATCAGTAACCTGCCCTGTCTATGAAACGACACGCAGGGACAAATGAATCGAATGCAGCACTTCCCAAATGAACACTGGTTGAAACCGGAGACACACTGTGCTTTAATGCAGCCCCGAGCCCTTGTGAAATTACTCCCATTTCCAGCGGCGCGCATTTGGCATTCATCAAAATCGATATCACCTTTCAAGCGCATTGTTCCCTCTGTGGCCCGTTCTCAGTCATAACAATTCACTTGGGATTAATAAAAGACGAATTCTGTCAGATTACTTGGAAATATTTACATGACAACACAATGTGATACTGTGTATTCGCACCGGGCTCTGTGCTGTGTTTGGCTAGAAAGGTCCAGATGCAAGATTTCATTACTTCCTTTTTCTCAGGGGTGAGTAATGATATTGGCCTTATTCACAGGTGCAACGTGGATAAGAAATGAATCAACACACAAGTGGTGCTTCAAAGGTCACTCGAACATATATATGGCTGCTGCACAAAAATCTGCTATCCGAACTACAAAAAAGTTCTGCCGAGAAAAGATAGGTCAGCGTAGAACATTCCAAATTGGCAATTCCCATAGCCTCTGGTATGACTGAATTACCCACAAAGCCCTAAGGACCATCCCATATGTCATACTAGTACTCTTAAACTCAAATCAAACGTCTTTGGCTGTTAGAACGGCTCCGTGATTGACTCTACAAGACAAGACTGTGAAACAAAAAGCTTCTTGTGTCCAAGTAGTCTGTCTCTTGGACCCAAAACAATTAACTTCATACATGACAACAGCAGTCTGATGTGTTTGTAGAAAAATGATTTAGCCTTTCAATCTAATTACCCTGATCCCTTCCGCCCCACCCCCCAAAAAGGCTTCCAACTCACAATGGAGCTGTTTGTAGAAAGCTGAGTGGGGATTTTAGTTGACATAATTGTGATGAAAATGTAAGTCAACCAAGACAAACAAGCATGGATATTTAGAATTCCACACTAATTGAATTAAGGCATGACAAGATGTATCACATGTTCTGACATGTTCCCTAACAGAAGCTCCAGTTATGGAGGATCAGCACATCAGATTATGCAAGTGTTGGCGCATGTGCACACGTGTTCCGACGCTCGTGTCTTGTCTGCATCTGAACATCTGCGTGGCCACTGTTCATCGAGCCAGTAGGTCAGTTTACTTACTGCTTATTACATATACACCCACTGCACAAGGCTTTTTAATGTAAATCAATGAAATTAGCTGTAAATGATTAAAAAAAATACATGCACATAGCATTCCTTTTAATAGCTTGACCTTTATTTTCAGTCTGTAGCAAGCAAAATGAGCCCAAACTGGTCCAAATGCATCTCCATACATTCTTGCACTGTGTCTAGTTTGTTGCTTTAAACACAGATGCACATGTGTATTTCTGACTGCACGCAAACGTGTGCACATCTTGAGCAATTACTCCACTATATGACACAGATGACTTTCTGAAATCTCTGTGAAACATAATTTAGTCAGTTGGATTCCCCGTCCTTCCAACAGCATCCAAGAAGAAAAAGGAATGTTTGTTATAGAGGGGCTGATGATAATCTGAACTCCACAGGACTCCACTTGGGAAGCACAAAAGGCCACCGAAGTTATGCTATTCATGCGCCTTGCATGCTTTGGATGAAACGACATGCCCTGTCCTTCATTTTAACGTATACAGTGTTGCAGAAACGATGACGCAAAGGCTATTTTTAGATCGAGACGAGATACACCTGTACAGTCCAGTGAAATCCAATACAACTGTTTACTTCTGTGAAGCTGTTGTTGACAGTGAATAGAGGTGTTAATGAAATTGTATGTTTTAGTGTTGAGCTCATAGTTACTGTGGCGGTGTACTGGACTAGAGCATGTTAAGGTGTTTACAATATTCTATCCCCCTTCATGTAAGGACATAAAAATAAAAACACATCTATATGTGATGCAGTAGGGCTGGATGATAAAGCTTATTGTGATGGATGGTTTTATATCAGATATGTAAATAGAGACAGATAATTATTGATAGCTTTTAATGACCTATCTCAATAGTTTATTTTGAATTGTTAATATTTAATTTTGTGTACATACATGAATAAGAACAGAGAAATGATCTCACCTTGATGCATATTAGATACAGAAAGCGAGTTAAACCAGGATATGCATTGAGGATGACCAGGGTGAAACTGCCACACCGTGCTGAGGTTAAGGCTCCGAGTGGCTGGCGAGGGTGTCACCAGTCAGCAGCTGGGAGTGCATCGCTTAGGCGAACGTGTTGGTGAGCACGGGGTGATGGGTGTTTTTAGATCATGAAGCCCGTTCCCTGCCAGCTGCAGCCTCCAGCAGGGGAGATCAACGGGCAAAGAAGGGGGCGACAAGAGCCAAGGCGGCCACAGACACCTTGGAAGACCTGCCAGATGTCACAAGAAGAACGATGGAAGGCAGAAAGTCTTTATTATCAAGGTATGGTAGACTGTTTATGAGTCAGGGAGGGAACACGTTTGGAGTTTGCTCATGCAATTGAACTGTTTTCGTTTTTTTCTTTTAAGGTAGTTTGTACGCATTTAAGTGAAACTATCCAACATTCTGTCCAATAAATTTTGTTGTTGCTTTTGATAGGGTGTCTCTTGCCAACATATCGCAATCATATCATCATGCAGACCTAAAATGTAGTCCACTACAATTCTACCCTTAACTGTGGCCTCAATAATACATGTATAACTGGTTCTGTACATCTCTGACATTACCAAAAATTCAAGTTTATGAACTTAACCTGCACCTGATGAAGTTGCCACTGAGTGGATATTTTGAAATGGCCAAACCACTGACCCTACTGACACTGGTTGATGCACAGCCACAAAAATAGCACTCCAAATGTAACGGTTTCTAGTTTTTGTACAGAAGAAAGAAAATAAGTTTTGACGAAGAGGGATGCTCATGCAAAGACAGCTGCACTGAGATTTGTGAACAACGTGGCAACTTTAAATCTCAATTCAACAGTGCTGCAAATCCACTTTGACGATGCTCCTGACAGATGTCTGACACACTCTCTCTGAGCCTCTGGCAGACAACGAGGAGAAAGCAGCAACGGCAGTGGACAGCACTGTCAGTAATGAGAATGGATAGCAGCTTGGCTGCTCGGTCTCAGCTCCATTGATCACGTTGCTGTGAAGAGTGATGGACTTTGGTGCGGGGTGAGAGCAGTGAGCATGTTCTAATTCTTCTCCGATCCATTTTAATTTGACTCGATATTGATAACTTCTCCTCCGGAACCTTCTGTTGCACTACATTGTGCAGGTCAGAGTGCAGAATGGAGTAAACACCCCGCTACAGCCATTGAACAGTATTCATCATTCTGCTGCAGGCAGACACAATTGGAGACATTTATAGATGCATTCATGCCTTCTGTATGCGAATATGTTCAAGTGCAGTGATTACTTCTAACTGAAGGTTATGTCGATACAAGCATTAATGGATACTCTGAGCAAATAGCTGAGAAAAGAATTATTTGATTAAGTTGCTTTAACACTCAGCTGGCTCTGAGTTTGTCGCCATCAATCAGAATGACCACTCGCATTTCAGTGACTGATGCTGAGGTGGCAAATGCAAGGATGGCTCCTTGTGATGGGAACTTCATCTTGGACGAGGACTTTATCGTACACATCGATGTGCCCTGCAAACATGCTAGTTCTCATTCCAACGCCATTAACCAGTACTATTTCCCTTTCTTCGATATTTTACTCCAGTTCATGCCTCATAAATGTCATCCCCATCTGTCGAAGCATTAATCTCTGTGAGGCTGGGGCCCAGTGACTGTCCAAAACAAACCAGTCTTGTTGAACTGCTCCCCTGCTGAACAGTAGAAGCTTGGCAGAGAGAGAAAACAGAAGTATGGATTGGGAGGGAGAGAGGAGGGATGTCTGTCCATTTTTTTTTTTTTTTTTGAGTGGGGGATGCAGCAGCAGCAGCAACAGTGGGGTCTCCAGTGGGAAAAATATCAGCAGCATTATGGAGTGGGGCTGAGCCTGCCATCATTATCAATGAGAGGAAGAGGCCTGTCAGAGCGCACAAAGGAGAAAAAGACAATCCCAGACAAAGAATAACGGGAGGGATGGAGGGAAGGAGAGAGGGGAGAAAAAAAAAGAGGGCAAGAGAGAAACAAGTGAGAGACAGAGCGAGAGAGGGATTAAAAAGCATTCCAATTAGAAATGGAAGAGGCAGTGAAGGAAAGAGCTAAGAGATCACTGATGAGAGAGTTAGATAAACCACCACAAACACACTGGCAAATTGAAAGAGATGTTGAAAAGATAGCAAGCTGGAAAGAGAAAGACAAAGACAAAAGACAAAGAAGATGCAAGAGCAAGCAAAAAAAAAAAAAAAAAAAAGCAGAGGCCAAAGAGAAATTAATTAATGGCTTTGAGGAGAATGAGGCGAAGAAGATCAATAGGGAAAAAATAGACAATGGGAGACAGAATTAGATGAAAAGGAGAAAAACGTCCTGTCACAATGGCACATCAGAGCCCGCATGTGGCTCCACTTGATAAGAAGCGTCGTTGCCACCCTCCATGTTGGCACCCGAGTGCCTCCTCCTCTCCCTTCCCCAACCATCTGCCCCACACAAACACACCAAGCTGTCCATCAGCGGCTCGGAGCTCACCGCCGGTTGCCAGTTTTGTGACATCAGCCCCAGAGTCCGGCTCCCGATGACCACGAGGGGGCCCCCAGATCGGTGACATCACCGGCCCACGAGCTGGAAGGTGCCAAACAGTTAGCTCCCACAGAGGAGGATCTGAGTCATGTGAGCCGAGACTCCAACCACAGTGGCCTAATGGTTATTCTGGACCAGGCACAGAGAGAAACAGAAACATGGAGAACAAGTTCACAAGTTCCGCTCTCCTCCCTCTTCCCTCCAAACTCTCCCCTCCCTCCCTCCCCCTCCTCGTCTTTCCATCTAAAATGGCTGTGAACAGCTGTGGGTATTTGAGTTCGGCTTACACACCACCCAGCAGGGTAGCACCCGCTGGCCAGGAATGACTGACAACTGACAAAGAGGAGATAGGCGTGGAGCACAGCGTGGCAAAGTTCGACACGAGCATTAATGACAAGCAGAAATCCGCTCACCAAGAATAGAACCTTCCATGTTATCCGACGTCGCCTCCAAGTAAATGTGTTACATTCATGACATTTTATGTCGCTTTGATTCGTCATTTATGCTACAAAAAACATTTTATAAATAGTGGAAAATGCCTGTCGTATTTTTCCAGAGCTCATCCAGATGTCTTCAAGTCGCTTGTTTTGTCTGACAAAGCCCAAAGATATTTGAAATAGAGAGAAGCAGCAGATTCTCACATTAAAGGAGCTGGACTGAGCATCTGGCCTTTTTTTTTTTTTTTTTGTCTAACTCTCTAAGCACCAAACCTGATGGTGGGTTTGAAAGGAATGCTACGTTTAAAAAAAACATTTTAAAAAAATCACCATGTATAAGAGCTGGAAACTGTAAAAACAGAAAGAACTGTTGGATTCTACACTCTCTGACAGTCCTTGAACAACTCATGGGTGACTTATTGTGGAATCAGAAAATGTACCCAAATCGAAGCTTAAAATATTCAATTAAGATCACTTTATTCTACATGTCTTACTTTAAATATTGCCCAAAATAAACCGTTTGCTTTCACAAGATTTTGTAAAAACAAGAAATTCAGTGCTGATTGGTGCAACCATCAAGCTACAAGTGACTCAGCTGCGACCAATCATCACATGACAAAAATTCAGTAACTTTTGGCTGATTTGGGTTGAACTGCAGGCTGTGTTTACACAGAGCACATAGGAGACGAGAATGGAAACAAGTTAAAAATGTAAGTAGTAAAATATCTACAGTAAGTAGAGTCACCATTTGTTTTAAGTATTGGTAACACCTGTGGACATGTGGAAAAATTTTGTGCATGTAAGTCCAGGATTTTTGTACAATACAGAATCAAAGAACTGCCATTTTTTTCCTCCTTTTTTATGATTTATGTCACCATACTTCTAGCCATGGCTGTGTTGTTTCCACAGAGGTGCAGAACTTTATACTGCACATAAAAATGAGCCCACAGTGATTAAAATGGGACGAAAAAGGAAAATGTCTAGAAACTGCTTGAGGTTCACAGCTACCCAACCTCGCATCAAAAGTGTAACTTTTGTCCTACCTTCTTCTAATTTCAAGTCTAAAAGACTAATGCTCATTTAATCCATTGCTGTTTAATCATTCATCCTTTAAGAATACAACCAGGTCTGTTTTTGTGCACACATACTCAAAGAGCGGAAGAAAGGTAGCATCATATCCATGGCAACACATCACTCAACAAAAGGAGTGACCGACATTAAAAAAAAAAAGATTAAAGCCAACAAGACATCCTCAGTTGGTCAGAGTAAAAAAAAATCGAGAGCACTTAGTTTTTGCTTCTCACACACGTGTTACATCCCAACACAAACTCGATATCAGGTAAGGGTGGAAGTGTTCCTGCACTGCCTGGCAGTATATAGGAGAAGCTATAACAGTTCTTCCTGAGCCCGGGCAGGTATCCAAACAGCCTACACAGGCTTTGATGAAGTGCCCTGTCATGATGTCAGCCTCCACTGGTCTCCAGCTCACCTGGGACCTCCCTCACTCTTAACAACTCCTGGCTGAGAGGAAAGAAATTTTCAAAAAAGAAGAAAAAAAAAGGGGGATATAACTGGCCTCTTCATCTGCCGCCTTTTCCCTCACTCCTCCTCATATCGTAACAGTAAGAACTCAAGACACAGATTAATTCCTATCTCCTCTTTTCTCTCCTTCATCTCCCTCTCCTTCCTCCTCCTCTCCTCCTCCTGCTTGCTGGCTGTCAGCAGGTTAAAAAATGGCTCGGCACTAGCAAGGGAGAAACAATTACTCATGGCGCAGGCTGTATAGACATTAGAAGCTCTGTACTCCTCTGCGATCTCAGGGCCATGTGTTTCTAATTAAATGGTGCACTGGAGGAATTATCAAAGCTTAGGATTGCATAATGAGCACTGGCAGAAATCTGCGGCAGGCGGTGACACTCTTTGTCTCAAGAGGCACACAGTGGTTATATTGAATTAAAATGGAAGCGTGTCAATAAGTGTCTGGGAGAAGCAATCATTTCTGTTGTGAGAGGATTCCCTCGCTGTATCTTAGACGTGTTATTTTAACTGTGAGGGATTTGTTCCAGTATCATTACTTAGCAGAATCCCTTTTTCTGACAAACCTGAGCTCTCGTGGTGGTCAGAGATTAAGGAAATCATTCAAGGGAGCGTTTCGCATTTGGCTGTTTCTATTCATAAATACGACTCTGCCTCCGTTTCTGTGCTCGTGTGATGATCACCAACACCTACCCTGTTTTTCCATCACAATCGCGCAACACCAGTTGGCCAGAGACGGCCGCGGACGATTCAGCTCGCCAAATGGAGGCATGTTCGTCCTTTACGCAGCGAGACACTTCTGTAATAGACGTCTGGCCAGCTTTTGTCAAACATCACACATGAGCCTGCGCACACATGTGAGCACACAGACACCCGCGCACACACAAACACACTTAAAGCCCGGTCTCCATGGTGATTGTTTTAGTGCCCATGTGAACTTGCCCCCTGCATCTGTTTCCGTTTGTTCCATGTGTAAAAAAAAAAGAAAAAGAAAAAGAAAAAAAACACAATTACTTATTCATAACCACATGACTATTTTCATTTTCTACACCATTCTGTGAACGCCATTAATGAGAACAATAAATACTGCGGCCAGAATACAACACCAAGAAATAAGTACAAGCAGTTCTTTCTTTTTTGTTTGTTTTACAAGCACGCAATCTTTTTTTGTTAAATCCTGCTCTTGCTGAAGACGTTATTCACATTTTCGCCACTGATACGCACCATCGACACGGCGCACAGTCCAAGTTGAAGGTTTTACACTTCTAACAAGGAGAGAGGCTTAGAAAGGGATGCCTGCCCTGCTGAGTGCCAAAACGACCGTTTAGAGCACCGAGCCCATCTGGTGGTTAAACCGAGAATCACATGTGGGTTACATTCCGCTTTTCAGTGTCATTTTACTTCACCCTAATCCTGTTATTTTAATGTTCTCTGCAGACTCCGGCCAACCCTCCAGTGTAAGTGCGGCTGAGGAGAATTGGATTCCCACGGGGGTGCATCTCCCGTGCAAACATACGTAAAAAGATAAGCCTGGACACACACACAAAAAAATGTGTGCAACTCCACGAGTAGCTAGAAGGACGCCAGGAGTAATGCGAGGCATGTGTGTCAGACACAGTCTATGGAATGTGTAGCATGAATCCTGCTCTGGCAGAGGAAAAGCACTGAGTGTATGAGTTTGAGTGTCAGTGCAATGGTGCGCCGGAGTCATCCAGAGTTTTCTCTTGCGCACACACACACACACACACACACAGAGTTGCGGTCACGGTATTGGTGAAACTTTCCTTGCCACACAGAAGAAACAGCTTACCAATGTCTGCTGAACTGTCTGAACAGCAAAACCACACTCTGAGTTCAAACTGCCACAAATAAATCTTATGGCCATCTAGTCTAGAATTCACATCACCTGAGAGGAAAACCAAAAACAGAGGTTGGCTTTGGAAAGTTGGCTTTCTGTTCTTTTTTTAAAGGATTAGCTGCATTTGCACTTGTAATTCATTAATTGACAGCTCTGCTCGTGCATTACCTATATATGCATATGCAGATATTTATGGATATATTAAATAGAAGCATGATATCGGATTCCTGAGCCTGCATTTACACCTTGTAATGAAATGCATTTTCCCTGCACACGTGGTTATCAGATCTCAAATTAGATGGGCCAAGCGGGGTGACTTGTCAAACGTGGCAGGCGAGATGTTTTATTTTTATTTTGTTCTTTAATTGTGCGATGGCACTGAAGACAGCATCTCTCCTATCCCTGGTTAGCCAGCTGCTTTGTGAATTTGTGTCCGCACAGTGTTACAACATGTTTCTTCCCCACGTTGTAGACTGCTGTCATCCATTTTTAAATCCCTTTTTTTGCCAAGAAACACCTCCGACCTGACTGGTGCCACATGGAGAAGGAAAAACTTTCAACATGTGGGACTGATTTTTTTGAATGCATTCCGCCATGCATTTATGAGATAGAAAAGTCATCCAGATTAAGATCACATGTTAAAAGCAGAGGCCTGTACAACAAAGCAGAATCTGGGGTAACTCAGGACAACAACGGTGGTTCACTTCTTACATTGCCATGGTAACTTATCAGTTGTCTTGGAAAATGGCATCATCATTCGTAGGAGACCCCACAAATCTGAAGCTTCGTCAGTGTTCTGCAGTCTTTGGATGTCAGTATAATCCTAAAACAAACACTAATAAAGCCCTAAACTCTTCACGTCTTGACTTTATAAGATTAGCACTAAGCCTTGGTATTAATCTGAGTTACGTTTTTTTGTATTTGTTCTTTACTTGCTTCCAGCACCGTGTGACACCGCCAAGCAGCTGAAAAACCGTCTTACACACTATAAGAAATATCGCTCTGAATGGGAGATTGCTGAATCCGCTAATCCTCCACATCACAATGAAAATAGTTTTATTCCTACAACTGGATCATTCATTTCAATCCTTTATATATTTGTCCTTTTTGGGAGCAGCATAAAGGGACTACATCTTATATTTAGGTATACAGTCTTATGTGGCATTATGATAATTCAGCAGAAATACAAACATGAAACCTACATCTAAGGAACTTATATATCAGTAAAATCCCACTGATGTTGATTAACTCACATTCAGATTGTTGGCAATTTATGCCAGCTTCCCTTCCTGGTTTAGGCTGCAGCAGCATAACTAGTCAGCTGTCTTCCTTTAAGCCTCTATTACAGTTCTGAATCCCCCACATGGGTTTAGAGTTTGTCCTTTTTGAGAAAAATGCAGCTTTCGACGTGTCCACGTTTGAGACTGGTCATCTGGTGCCAACGCTGCTCCTTTCATGTGCCTCATCGTCGCCCGATTCAGAAACCCAGGGTTGACTTACAGAGTTAATAACTAGCTTCGTGTCTGACTGTGGTTGCTAGGTTTAGTGAAACCAGATTATAAAAAGTTACCCTGAGGCCGTTGGGAGCTTTTTATATACATTGCAAGCTATAAACCGAACTAACTAACTTGTAAAACTATCAAAAAGTGGGTAAAGAACGGAAATAACTCCTTTAAACTGCTTTTAAAATAGCAGGACATTGCTTGTAGAAGGTTGCTTATTTTACTCCTATTTGCTAAACGTAGCCATGTATACAGTTGAAAGGAAATCCACTTTTTTTCTAGCCAAATTATACATATCAAGTGCATATACTAGTATAGCTTTTTCCTCTAGGACGGTTACTCTACATGACAAAACCCTGAAACCGATGCTAGCTCTGTTTATAAATCACATCAGCTTGTAATCATTCTATTTGCAAGTATGCTCCACAGATGGGAAGCATCAGACACTAAGACCGACCACTACAACACTCAAAATCATGTTCGCTGGATGAATCCTGATTTATTGAGATGCTTACGATCTGAGTCAGTGTTGAAAGGAATATCCAGACGCCTGAGCCTCTGAAGCTCCACAGCTGCACACCTCACGGCCTGACACGCACCTTTCTGTCCGCGAGGAAGGAAATTGAGGACGACGCTTTGACACGTAAACAGCGTGACGCTCGCATGAAACTCCGCGCTGTGTTTATATATCTAAACCTGCGTGAGGGATTCATAAACGGCAAAATTATACTCGTATCAAGGCTGGGACAAAGATAAATACTTCGAATGCGCTGCTGTCGTGAATCTGTCAATTTGGATATTGGTTTTTGTAAACACACGATTTCCTGATCAGCCGCGGCACGGGGAAAAACATATGGTTGCCGCATTAGAGGTATTTAAGACTTGTGCGGAAGAATGTCAGATAATTCAGGCTGTAAGGAGTGATATGAGTGTTGACAGATGTTGGAGGAGTCAGAGAAGAAGATTTCAATCGTTGAGAGGGCTGTAATAACCCTCCGCTTCGGAAACAAGGCTCTTAATTGAAACTTCATATGTTGAAATGAAAATAAACGCACAGAACGGGGTCTAGTAGTTCCACATGCATCCCTGGACCGGCTACCTGCTGAGCAATTAGCTAATAAAGCCGAGAACGGAGCGGCACCTGGCTACATTTCAGAACTTCTCGATCCCTGCTCTACGTCCAGGCCTCTTAGATCCCCAGAACAGCTGCTTTGAAATGTTCCACAGTTAAGGCCAGCAGGTGAGTGAGATCATGCCTTTTCGGTAGCAGATCCAAAGCACTGGACTGGCCTTCCTCTATCAATCAAATGTTCCTCCTGCACTGATTGAAAAACCTCAAGATGTACATGTTTTCTAAGGCTTTCAGGTGCTCTTAGTGGTCTTAAGAATGTAGATGAACTCTTAACAAAGTCTTTACCTACTATTCTGTCCTGCTTTTCTGCACATATTTGGGTTGTTGCTTGTCTTGCAACATGTACAGCACTTTGGTAAACTCTGTTTTAACATGTGCTATATAAATTCACTTAAAACGGTTCTCGGCCTCACCCAAAAACAAGAGGCTCACAATTTGGTGCACAAATATATACTATAAAGCCTCAAATGTTTGAAGTAATCAAAGAAAAAGGGATAGGGAAGTTTCGAGCTGTTGTGCTTTTGCTTCCTTCGTAAGTTTGATTTGGATTTTATTTGAAAAATCTGAGTGATTCAGTAATTTCTCGCATAGTGTGACATTTGAGACCAGAAAAAAACAATCCTGTCTCAGTAAAACAGTAAATCTTTTAAGTGATGCTACTTTACAATAAAATGCATAAACACAGCAGGATGGATGACTGCACCAAAGGCTGCCCACAGGTACGCAAAAACACCATTCAGCAAATGAGTATGCCTTTAGAGACAAAAAAAAATGGGCTCCACAGTACGATGTGCGCAGTATGATGTCTGTGCTCATTTAGTCTAATTCCTCTATTTGTTTTTCATTTTCAAAGTCCAGACATCATTCCCCTTCCCTTTCAACCGATTTGCCATCTGTCTTTATTGCCTTTATCTTAACTCTCAAGGTTATACAGTGAAATGGCAGCGAGCCTAATGTTTGTGTGTTTACTTCCTAAAGGGCACTGCAGAGTCGGTGTGCTGATTACAGACTCTGCCTCTCTATTTCTTGCTCTGAGCTCACTTCACTCTCATGACCAAGTCAAGGTCGCTCCCATGCTCTCCTCCATACCATCAATCTCAGAGGAAGAAGGAGAGCTTCCTCTCACGCTATTATGTTCCTGTGCCCTTTTTTTTTCTTCTCCTTTCTCCAGCACATGATAAATAGATTCTCCCTCCAAATATCATAACTGCTTCTTCCTCTTTTATTCATCTTAGGAGCATAAACAAACACGAGTTGACAGAATAATCTGTTTTTATACAAAACTCTTTTCCTTTCCAGCTCATAGCTCTCTGTTTAAACCAACACCACTTCTCTTCATTTTTGGAAAACTGTCAGTCATGCTTTTCATTGACTAGAAAGGTTGATATTCTTGATATCACGTGGAAATACACAAACTTCACATGTGCGTCAGATGCACACGGCACACACACAATAAGATTCCTAATAAGAGTGTTTTTGCAAACCAACCACTCCAGCATATTCCACATTTCTGCTGCTTTTGACTTTTTGTGGGATTTTTTTTTAAAAATTTTACACAGAAAATCCCGAAGCCGAGAGTGTAGTTTTTGTTTGTGCATGCTAACCAAATGGCAGAACAATCCATAGGGTGCAGAGACAGCCAGCTTGTAAACTTTTACAGACTCCAACCCTTGCTTTAAACAGAAACACCACTCAGCTCGTATAAATTACAGTGTATAGACACCATCAGTAAATGCCAAAGAAGCCATGTTAAAAGTCCAGCACCCCTGACATACTTGAAGCATGACATTCCACTGCCTTCCTGGCCCGCTTTACCACATGTAAGCAACACAGCATCCATCACTTTGGAAACTTTTTTTTTTTTTCCTCTTTTTCACCCAACAGACACTTTGCATTGACTCACGCTGGGAAACGAGTCTGTCAAGTACATTGTAATGTAAGCAAAATTTGATCACATACCACAAATCACAACAATCTATTCAGTACAAAGAATGGGTGTTACACAAACACACTGATACACAAAGCTAGATTATGTAAGCATGATAATTTAACTGTCAGTATTTATCAGAATGGTTGATGCTGGTCAAGTACACAAAAGGACATCCCTTTGACTTTTTGCCATTTGGCAGAAAGTTTAGTTTCAGGTAGCCACGGCTTCTAAAAACACATTCCTGCTTTATCGCTGTTTCGCCAGGTACCACTGTGGTACCTGGGCGGGGAGTTAAATACATCACAATGTCATTGTGTAACCTTGCAACCACGCCGACATCTGCTTGGTATCAATCAACGCCCTCATCACCGTGACGCTCATCATCATTATCAGACAGATGGCTTTTGAAATGCCGCCTTGAAACACTTTCTGAAGTTTGTTTCCATCTAAACTCATTCTCCCATGGACAAAGACCCTCCCACACACAGTGAAACACACAAACATACCTCAGAAACCGCAGCACTGTCAAATGAGGGGGTACCGAGAAGCAAGTGAGAAACACTTTAGTGCCTTTGGTAGGCTTATAGCCCCTATTTTAAACGACTACATGGCATGTAAGGGTTGTATTTACATATCACAGTAAAACAAAACCTGGGAGTCAATTTGATCAAATTCACCTCAATAGATAGATTTGTTTTGACTGACTGTGAAAATGGACACATTCATTATACATGAGTACATTAATTATGAAAGCACAATGAATCATCTTTTCATTTTTTGAATCCATTTGGAGGTTTTTTCTTGTTTTGTTTTTTAGCATCAGTGCAAACCACAGAATCTCAATCTGCCATGTCTCCCTTTTACAGACTACATGAACACAATGCAACATAACCGATGACTTTAAGAGGGATAAATGAACATGAAAATGTGCACCCTTAACTCCCCTACGGTGATGCCATGGGGGTATTTTGCTGGAATGTATTGGGTCCACTTGTCCCTTTGGACGGAAGAATCATTGCAAATCAGTACAAAGTTGCTCAAAGTGATCACCTTTATCCTATAATGAAACATTCTTGATGGGAGTGGTCTCTTGCAGCAACAGCAATGCACCCGTCTATAGAGCACAAGGGGTCACTGAGTTTAAACTAAAGTGAATTATATGCTCTGTTCTCTACAGTCACCAGATCTCAACCCAACTGAACACCTATGGGGCGCTTTGGACCATGTTGTGGTTGCATACGGAGGCCCAACACCTTACTAGGGCACTTCATGTTTGGTAACTTTAATTTGTCTGTATATAAAGCGAGGCACCACATTGGAGTTTATTTCACCTTAATTTAGCACAATGTTATAGATGAGTTATTTAAGGCAAACACACGGCCTGATTTTAGAGGCTTATGACCACTTTAAATGAAGTTTTGCTTGCTTGTGACTCTTGCTTGCAGAATGTCTCAGCGCAGTGTCCACTTTGACCAAAGATTTAAATTTACCTGGACTTAAAAACTGTGCAGTACATTAAAAACACACAAGTCGTGTCACAGAAATGGTTTAAATTCTGTTTTCCTAACTTATTTCATCATTTTGGACACCAACTCCAAGAGTGGGAACCACTGCTTCAAGAATCAAATTACTGACATAATAATTTCTTGTGTCAAAGTGTTGTTGACTTTGTATTTTCATGGAGACTTTAAAGGATTTCCTATCGATTTAGTGCGTTGTGAGCATTTCTGTAGCCAGCACTCTGAGGCCTTGGGAGGAAATGTAATCTGAAGCACCCTCTACATGCACACCGGACACGCATACCTGGTAGTAGCTTATGTCCATGTTGACACCTACGCTCACGTTTAAACGCCAATAAAAAGATCTTTTTTGCTCAATAAGGACAGATATTAGATTTAGATTTATGTTGGCGTGCAGGTCTACGGCCTCCTAAAGCCTTGACGTCCAGTGCTGAAGTTATCTAAACACGCCATCTCCTTCCCTACGCCTTTGATCCCTGCAGAAATCTGTCAAACACATTTACGGCCAGAGCTAATGTGTTGCAGGCCAGATACAAACTCACCGAGAGGTGAGTCACAGTATGAAGGTCAGCGTAGATTTAGAAACCAAATCTGACACACAAGGGGCTTTGATCTGGACCAAACTGGGCCTTTAAGACCTGACTTTAATTTCTGTATTTCATCCCAGACATCAAGTATGATTCATGTTCGTAGCTACTCTGTTGGACGTAGTTGTTGATTGATTACGTACTGCCAATACCGGACAGGAATCCTCTGTCACAGACGATTCATTTGTATTCTGCGATTCTACAATTCTGCGTAATTTCACGAAAGCACCTGCAGTTTGTGTACAAATAACTGAGCCTATTTGGATTTTGGTTTATTGTAATGTTGCTTTGAAGTTTGTTTCCAGACTGTTTTAATGGCTGACAAATGCTAGCTGACATTTAAATTGATCTGACCCACCTTTGTGTCTGTAACTCTGGTGGTCTAAACTTCAAAGTCCTTGCTCATGGACTGTTATTATTATGACATTATTTTGAATGGTGGCACGGCTTCAGACAGATGGAGTCAGCTGCAGCGCTTGAGCAAAGGCCCATTGCGTGGACACTGAGGTAATCCTAGTTAAATTTCAGCGCAAGACACTCATTGTCGTCAAGACATGCAAACAGGGGCGTTTTCAAAAAACACAAAATGTTAATGTTGAGTTCTCTACCCACACATCTTTCATGCTAAAGGCGCTGCAGCGTTCAATCACCACAACTCAAGCCCTAAGTATTTATGCACATATTGAACACAGGTGCACTTCCCCAGGCAAGAGAGGTGTTGTGCCAGAATATGTTTTATGAGAGATCAACAAACGCCTTTTGGACAAAGAAAACCCACAACTCAGACGTGTTCGAGCAGGCCGACAAGGGGGGGAAGAGATGTGCAAAACTGTAGAAAAACAAAAGCAGTTATTTATTTATTTTTTACTCATTCCTGGAATGTTTTACTGGCCTTTGAGAGAAAACTGCAGGTATTTCTGCGTGCTACCCGAACACATGCAAACACACGCTCATGGCCAGCAGATAGATGATACCGCAACATGTGGTCTTAGGTAACTTCTTCAGCTGTCCCTGTTGAAATATCGTTCCTACAGCTACAATGTGAAGAGGATGGAGGGTGTAAGTACTGTGTGTGTGTGTGTGTGTGTGTGTGTGTGTGTGTGTGTGTGTGTGTGTGTGTGTGAGATGCAAAGAGGCCTCAACACATGGGGAGTTGTGAATCTCCAGCTGCTCTCAATTCTCCCTCATGGGTCCCTTTTGGCAAAGGGTGTAAACCACATGCTAATGCGTACAGCCTCTCAGTTGTGTGTGTGTGTTTCTATCTTGTCAGTATTTCTGCATTGTAGTATGTGTGACATCTGCAGGAAATGAGAGCCATCCTCGTATAGCTGATGAAGACAAAGGGACTGACAGACTCTATAGGCTCACTGAAGCCAAAAAGCTGGAGAATATCCAAACTCTTTTAAAACTTTTCCCCCATTTTTGCCTAAATGGGTGACAATGATAGATGGCTCTGAACTGACACAGCGTCTTGTAAGTAATCTGGGGCGAGGAAACAAAGAGAAAGAAGTTGTGCTTCAAAGACAAAGAGTTAGGTCATATGGCAACAATATAGCACAAACAATAATGCACAAATAATGTGTGTGCACGGCACAGTGTTTAAGATATTGAGATTTTCCCTCAACAAGACCCTGAAACCACACAGAACAGCACAAGCGCTGCATCAGGAATAAATGCGGTTTAAACTGGGAACACTTAAACATTTTCCAATGTGGAGTTGTGGTAGACCCCACACATAACAAGTGCTCTCTCACAATGGCCGTTCGCTAAAGCTCACATGATAACATGAACAATTCGCTCACATTATCTTGGAAGGCTCCGACACTGCTCACTGTACGCACAGAGTTAATACAAGAGACCCCATAGCTGTACAAACATGAGAAGATTAGCAACGATTTTGTTCAGCAAGCTGAATCTGACGTGCGTCTAGTCAGCAGGCAGAGTTTGTAATAGATAAGTGATACATTTTTAGCGTGGATAGATTCAAACACATGGGTGCAGCTTGTCAAGTTCAATAAGCAGAAGAGCAGAGTTTTAGTTCTCACAAGTATCAGGTTCACGTTTCAATCAGCGACTAACACACAAGGCGCTTGCAGTTTATATTAAACACGCAAGTTCCAATTTGGCAGGTTTCCGACGCCCCGTCACGGTAATTCTTCACAAACACTACAGGACAGTTGGGTAAGAGTATAGCAGTGCTATTTAGGAAACCCACTCTGACCATATGGCAAAAGCAAACCGGCCCAGCTGGATCATGCTTAACAAAACAGCAGGATTATTTGAGATCATTACCTGGATCGCAAACCTGCACCACTGCAAATGGAAAATCTCTGTCTCCCTCTAGTGGTCAAATACTCCAGCTGACATGCTCCTTGGACACATAAAGGTCTACGGAGAAACAAAGAAGCAGTAAATTACTCTGACAAATTTATAATTCTGGCCTCAATAAATAAACCAAACACAATGTTCCTACAATTATAATCTCATCAACCAGTGCACTGCCAAACTGCAATCATCATAGCCGTCTAAACCAAGAGTAAATATTTGTCTTTCATACAAAAAAAAAAAACAGATAACTTCTTAACGCAACAATATTTAAACATTTATTTATGAGCTTCAGATCAATATTTTGAATACAGCAGTCAGTAGTTGGAGCACATGCCAATGTTATATCATTATCTCATCAGCAACCAGCAACATATGTTAGCACCCTTCATCTGAAAGTCAATCAGAAAGAAAAAAAAAAAAGCATGATAAAGGATTTCTGAGGTCCCTTTGCAGAGAATGCAGTCTTGGCAATGGTTTTATAGTCTTGTGAGGGATTTATGAAAAGAAATATCAAAAGGATCCTTGGGAAAAAAAAGAAAAAAAACACTTCCTGACAGCACATATTACTCTTAATTTATAAGACTTAATACATACTTATAACATCTACAGTATATAAGACACTATACTAAGACATGAAGGATGGCAATTGAGAGATTAGGTGTCAACAGCCATGTGGCCTTTTGCTTTCTTTGGCTCAAAGAATCATCATCTTCTCTACTGTACTGAACAAAACCTCTTCGTTACTATTGTAAGTATCAAAATAAGCTAAAAAATTAATGCATTGTGAACTGTGGTCATGTTAAATTAATCAGCTTAAATGTGTGTTTCTTAGGATCCCACATCAAGAACACAGAATTCTGGTAAATGAGCAAACCAACCACTAGATGGAGGTATACATTCAGAGATTTGGCAGCCATTTCAGAAGATGAATTTCCCTTATTCCTTCACTGTTTCGTGGTCATACATTTGAGTGCTTCATAACTTATTACTAAGTTCACTTTGATTATCATCATACAGTTAAACAAGTAGCGCTACTTGCAGGAATTAATGTATCACTAAAAAATATAAAGATAACCAATAATATTTGTTACTGTTTATTCCAATATACTGTCAGCTTCCTTTTAAGATTTCAGGCACAGAATTAACATGTAATTATTTACCAGCAGAATTACGAAAGAGGCACATTGTGTTTACAAAAAATACAAGCAAAAATAACTTCTCTTCGTTAAGAGTGGCACAAGTGTACAGAGTGCCCTTATTCAGCTTATTCAAGTATTGGAATGGCCAAAACCGTATTGTAATAAATCTGCACATTGAAAAGACGCTAAATGAGTTTGCATTAGTTGCATAGAATGTTTGTATCAGTTATTTACTTCCCTTTGTTTAGTCCTGCTCAAGTTAAAGCATGCATCTAAGGCCTCGTCCACACGTACACAGGTGTTGTTTAAACTGGTGCTTCCTCCTGTCAACACGAGCACTGTTTAATGAAAAGCTCTGCCCACATGAAAACTGCAGCAGTGTCAGGAGATGCCAAACCAACAGACGGCAACGTAGCTCTGACTCTAAAGCCATGTTGGACAATCAGAAGCCTGGGAAAAACGGGTTCTGGCAGGTTACCAACAATGGTGGATTAAAGAAGGGGGCAGGCGTGGCTCAGGTGGTACAGCGCATTGTCGACCAACAACAAGGTTGATGGCCCTATCCCCCGTACCCCCATTCGCTAAAGTGTCCCTGGGCAAGTTGATCCCAATGGTGGCAGATCTGCTATTTGTGTGTGTGAGTGATGAACACATTAGTTGTGTCACAATTCAGGCCTGCATCCCTCTAAGGCAGCATTCCAAGACTGAATGCATCACAGTGATGTGACGAAAGGTGTCCCATTTCAAAGACTCCTTCAAATGGAAGTAAATGTGTCCTTCTCTTCCAAGGTTGCCAAGGATTCAAAAGGGTGGATTCGTCTTTTTCCACGATTCATTGCACACAGGTTGCATTTCTGACAATTTGGTGGACAAAACAACTGAAGTCTCAGCTTTTGTCCCAGCTGTCAGCTTCGGCTGTCAATGTTGCTAGGTGACAGGTGTTGAGCTGTGGGAAGTCCTTCATAGGCCAAACCATCAAATTTAGAAATGTTTGATTTAATTTTTGCATTTCATGAAGGCCTTCAAGGGATGCAGCCCCTAAATTTAGGCACAGCTATTATGAGGCACTTAGCAGAACCTAGCTAATGTTCAAAAAGCTCCATTTAGGTGCAGAACATTTACCAAGTATACATGTATGGACTAATTTTGATTTCTCTGTTCCTCTATATCCTACATGTAGGGCAACAGTAACTGTACATGTGTCATTAAACATGTATAAAGCGCTGTTAGCAATGTTAGCACCATCAGCCAGAAGGACACAGTGGGAGGGACACTCTACTTCAAAAGGCAGAACACATCGGGGAAAAAAATGTTTTTTGAAAAATGCCAAAGTACATGTGGACAAGGCCTAAACCTCAGCTGTGATCTAATCGCATTTAGCCTAGATCACAGTCAAATAACAGAAATTCACTAGCCTGCATGTGAGTTTACAAAAATATTTGTTTCTGACTGTAAGGTCGGTGATCGGAGCCATGTATGTGCACGAGGCTTAAATTAGAAGGTCAAAATTCAGAGGTCAAAGTTAGTTGTCAGCAAGCCACGTTCCATCTGCCTGTTGAAGACGTTGTGTTGGAGGCCTGGTGTGCTCAGTACGGCTCCATCTTGATCCTTCTGTACAAGCAGCAGGTGAACACCATCCCGCAGATCTGAAAACAGGAAGTGTTAGGTCAAAGAGTGCGGCTCAGTCACCATGGAAGACTGCAGGAAGCCTGAATGCTACGGGCTGCAGGGTAGAGAAGGGTTAAAGGCTAAGAGGTTAAGACAACGCTGGAAGATATGCAACTGGTTACTATGGGGATGTCAGGAGTCAAGCAGCCTTTATTGCAGCACCATGTGTCAACACAGACTGGCATAAACAGCAACAAAACGAAGCTGCGGGTGACGTGAAAAAGCAGATTCATGCATAAATATTAATCTTAGAATTCTTAGTTTTCTTCAGAGCTAAAGGTCTCCAAACTAAAATTAACTCTGCATCCAGTGTACATGACTTCTACTTACATTTAGAATTGGAAATGGAATTTATCCAGTATTTGCTTCTGTTTGTATTGTATTAGACCACAAGGGCATCAGCAACAGAAACTCTCATGTTGTGTGTACTAGCTCCCCAAAGAAAACCACATTAACAAACATAATAACTTTTTTTGAGAAAAGTTACACTCAACTACTGAAGACAAGTGGTTTTTAGCAAGAAATATCTTGCTAGAGTGTGGGTTCAAAACTGCAGCCTTCAATTTATGTTGATGTAATAAAAGAAAGTATTCCAATATGAAGGTCCTATAAACAAAAAAAACGTGTATGAATGCTGTAAAATTAAGTGATGCCATTTTTTCAAATTCATCTTTCCACATCTCTACATTTATACATAAGCATGATCAGATACTGTCATCGTTTGACACTCAGGTGAGCTCATAGTTGTACGTAGAACCATAAAGAACCGACATGATATGATTTGTAGAAGCACCACTACATGTGACGACAGAAACAGAAAAGGTCTGAAAACAAAGTTGGAGCAGCAGGAGCAGACATTGACTGTAGCCACTGGCCTACTAGGCTTGATGGATTCACGGGCAAATGCCCAGATTCCATCTCTGAGTCTCTAAAAGCCCTCTGAGAAAGGCTTATCAAGTGAGTAGGCATTGTGTATTGACTCATCACTTTCTGTCTCTGAGCAAGTTCCACAATTTTTCTCTCTCTTCTCAACCACCAGTGGCAGGCATGTAGAAGCACAGAGGATGACTGACGTTTTGGCTCACAGGTGGAAAGGTGAAACAATACGCCTCTGTGATTTTTTTGTTTGCCCGACGCCTAATTTAGGAAGACAGGAGATATTAAAAACTATGATGTAACAGCGTTAAAAGAAATCTAGACCGACACATGTCATCTAGCTGGATGGCAGAATTCTATATCTGGACAACATAAATAACTGTGTCTCTATTCAAGAATGTTCTGGTAGATTCATCTATTTTAGATTTCAAGTAACTATAGCAACAGCACTAATGATCTTCCTGAACGGTAATGTGATGGAGGTTTTGGTATGAAAAAAAAAAAAGGTAAACATAAGACTTGTATGGCGCATTATCTTTCAATTTCAGTACTTTTATTAAACTTAGGTTATGCAACTTCTCCTGCTTTCAACTTTTGTAAAGATCGGAATCAAATTTTTGATAAAAATTATCTAAAATTTGCATACTATATCCACCTCCACACCCAGTTGTCCTCTCTCTAAAAATAAAATGAAGCTTAACAATAAGCTTCAGGAATGTACAGCAAAACCTAGCTATATATGATATACATACATTTCACTGAAGCCTTTTTTCTTTTCCTGCCATCGCAGGTACTTTACAGAATGAAGCAGTGCTGTGTCAAGATTCAGATCATGGCTCTTGCAAACCACAGCACTGTGCACAAGCAGCTCACTTGTGATTAATCAAGCCATTCTCAGGATGTGCTTGACCTTTCTCAAGTTGTCACAGCCTTATCACCCGCAACAGCCCATTATCATTACATGCATAGCAACAATCTGTAATATACAGCCAAAGCCAGGCAGCTGCAAGCTTCACACAGTGCAAAGATCGCGTAAGAACGTGTACATGTTCATTCAGTATACATGCAGACTGTAGATTTCACGTTTAGCACGTAGCAGGCAGTAACACAATGACAAATGTGCAGTAAAATATCAAATATCCACAATGCCCTCCAACCTTTTCTCTCCATTTGATTAAACCACCAAGGCACTCTAGAGCCAAATTACAATGCACCAAAGGCCTCTTCCTCTTCTTTATAGAGTAGATAGATAAAGCAGGCTGTCAAGAGCGCCCCGGCCAGCTACAGCAACACCAAACACACACATGAAGACATACAGTACAACGTATAAAAGACAGATTAGTGTGGCACAGGACAAATACATATAGTTAATGCAATAGGTATAAAAACTACAGCTAATGTAACGCACATTTAAACAGACATAAAAGTTCAGTCAGTATGACAGAGAAGAAAGTACACAACATCAAGACAGACTGGACGAGACATGAAGGCTACCGCACAAAAAGAAAGCAAATATTTGCTTTGATTTATTCAGAAAGTGTTTAATGACACTAATAAGAGTCACATAACACTTTAATGTTCAGTCCCTTCAGATCATTTGGAGATGAAAAACAATGATTGCGATGCAGCAACAGCAAATGGAAAGCGTTGTTCTAAAATTCCTTTCTCAGCGGCAGAAAGCATCGCAGAGATTATACGACTGGTCAGCTCTCATCTTTTGCTGTTGCAAGTCTCGATAATTATGGTAGAAAGATTCTGGCCTCATGTCTTTTTTATTCTAAGTTCCCTGGTGCCTAATTAAAGCTGAGCAAAATGGTGGCCATTGAAGGGCCTAACAGTCCAGAAATACCGAAACAATCAGGTTTGTTTCGTCTCAGCTTTCCTTTTAGTTACTTACACAGAAGTGCAAAGCCACATTGTGCAAGGGTTGCCAGCCTGCAAAAAATATACAGTATAAATATATATTTATCTGCGAGGCTTAAAAGCTTGAGTCCATCTCAGACTGGGACAAATCAAATAACAGGAATGAGCAAAATCAGATAATGATGACAGAAAGGCTTGGATGGGATGAAAAGAAGTGTCCATTTAGAGGTTGTTGAGCTGCCATGGTTCATTTTCAGAAATGGAAAGATTAAAAACCCATCTGCCTGGGTTTTGTAAGGTTCTATTCAACAAAGGGCAGCATTTCATTTACAAAGGAAGGAGCAGCTTCTCATTTATGATAAAATAATACTTTTAGGACAGATTACTCAGCATGAAGACAGCAGGACTGTGGTCTGCTTCTTCAGCTACTGTCTGAACTACGCATCGTGTTGTACGTACCTGCAGGCAGGCTACTCCTATGCCCACGGCACCGATGACCAGGAGGTGGTCCGCCAGGAACTGCTCCAGTTTAGTTATGCAACCACCCTGCAGGAGTAAAAAGTTAGGCGTCACATTATAGACAAAACATATCAGATCAGATCGCACACTCTTAAAAGCTCACTTCCTCTGTAATACTGCATGGCGAATATCTACATATCTGCAGCAAACAAGAGCACATGCTGCAGGAAATGTGTGGGTTTATTAAAGCTCGGCTACCTAGCCTATTTATCTTAAGTACATTTTCACGTGATGCAGGCAGCACATTGTGAGTGATAAGAGGGGAAAGTGAAGGGTTTGGCACAAGAAGGTGGGAAAACATCCTCTGTGCAGCATGGATAAGCATTCAAAACCTCATTGTTTATTCATTCATTCGATCAGAGTAAAGTTTCAAACTACTCTTGCTTTCCTGTGTTTCTTTCTATTTTGTTTTAGGAAGTGAAACATCAGGACAAGGGAAAATCTCTTTAGTAGTCCAGTGACATTGTTTTATATCAGCGAGCGAAGTCCAGTAAACACTTTGGTCTTAAAATATTGTTGAACTTAAATGTATTTGGTGTCCTCTCATGTATTTTAGCAAACTGAATCTAAAAAAGGAATTAAATGAATTTCAAATTTAAAAAGGGGACACAAGATCTCTTAAATTAATACCTCCATATTTATATTATTATATGTTAAAGTAATCATTAAAGAGATTGTTAAAAGGCAGCACTTCAACCTTCCAAGCATCATCTTTAACCTTTAGAATAGAGCTGTCCACTGTATACTGGTACAAATCCTCCCATTAATAGAATTTGTCATCTTGAGGACTTTTGGATTCAATAAAAAGTTGAAGATAAAGTTGTGTAATGATGTGTTTGCATTGGGGGTGTAACGACACATGTATTGTATTTGTAACAAATAATTTCAGTGCTGGCTTTTTGGTTTAGCACACTTGTGTACCAAACAAACCAATCATTGTTCACGTAGAGCTTTTTTTGTGGGTACGGAACTCAATTTGAAACTGTGCAATCATGCTTACAAACAAAACAAACAAAGCTGAGAAAAAGCCTGAGGAAGGCCTCATGATGAACAAGTCATCTTTCTTGTTGTAGAGTGTTTTGTCTGCAACAAATAAGATGGCATTTGGATGAGGAAAAGCACATGTGCACCCTGAACAAGCGGACAAGATTGTTTGGCTTTGACCATTGCCAACAAACAGTGATTGGTAATGTAACTCCCTCCATCTTCTCTGTGTCTCTGGGGTCTTATCTGTCGTCTATGATCACAAAGCCTTTCATTTGATATCTATATCTCTGGAATGGATACGGGTAGTGACTTACTTTATAAACGGTCCTGTCATAACAAGATGTAACTTGTTCTTATAATCATTCAGCAGTTCGATAATCCATCAAGGAACCACTGTTATATTGGAACACTTCCAAAAAAAAACTCTAAAAGTGATAACTGTAAACTATTTTGTCTAAACCTGTAGTAGAAATGTTAACACATTCGATGTGATACTTGCCCAAGAGTTAGGCTGAAAATGGTTGCTGTCATTTAGCTATTTTCCACAAGTGTGTAATCCACTGACCTCCACCTTGTAGATGTTGGAGGGGTGGTCTCTCCTGCCACAGTGAGGGGTGATGGTCTTACAGCAGCTGTCAGGCACCACCCGGCCGTCTGCCTGCCCTAATGACACGTACACGCTCTGCGTCCAGTCATTGTAGTTGTTGCTGCCACAGCACTTGAACTGGAGAGGCAGAAAGAGGAAACTGACGGTTTCATGATGTCACAGCACCTTAACAAAAGCCCACATCCCTCCTTTGGATTGTAATATGTTCTCCGATTTTGTGGTTTAATGTATTATTAAGCTAAGACCACTTTCTGACTTTAATATTAAGTAAACTGTCTGCAAACATTCTTTTCCCTTATTTTAGCTCTTGCTATTTCACTTGTCACTTTTGGAACGATGTTGTTGTTGTGTAATCCCTAACGAAAAACAATAAGAAATGTCTTCTACTGCCTCTCAGCATACTTTTAAACTACATCATATATCACAACTACAGACTGAGTAATGAAAAATAAATGTGTGACGACTACACATACACTTGACCATGCTTACTGAAAAGGGCACTACATATACAACACACAGGATGATTGTGTAAATATATTCCATACATCCTGCTGGAGTCTGTCCACAGCTAATGTGATAGCCTGCTTCCCTGGCTGAGCGTAGTTCTCTGTCATAGTGTGGTTGAGATGCTGCTTCAGCTCCTCACTCAGCTGGAAATGAAGAACAAAGAGAGAGACAGCAGATAAACACAGCGAGAAACAGTGTCTTTGAGGCAGAGATGGTGGGATGGCTTAGGGCGGGTGTAGTTTTTAGGAGGGAGGAAAAAAAATTTATTTTGTAACCACAACACAAGCTGTCTAATTTATTATCACATATGGAACACATCAAGTACACACAGAACAGGGCTGCGAAAAATCATAGGAGCAAAGACTATAAAAGGGAGTGTTGAAGTGAGTGGGAGGATTAAGGCATGATAGTCAGGTAACATCTACCGTGCATCTGTGAGTGCTGTGCAAAGGAGGAGGAACAGCACATTGTAAGAAATAGACTATAAATATAACCTTTGATGTCTGTATAAATTTGTGTGCATGTACACACACTGTCTGACTTTAACCTTAACCCTAAATACTACTTGTCTATCTATTACCCTTACCATAACTTTAAGCTAACCTTAAAACAGGTTCTCACCTTAGAACTTCAAGGTTTACACCATAAACTGTCTTCTTTTCCCATATTGTGACAGTTTGAAGAGATTTAGGTCCTCACAAAATGAGTAATACCCACAAACACACACACACACAGTAGAGACAACAGAGAGATGATGAGAACCCTTATCTTTCAAGTGATTCTATCCTGTTCTGAACCCTTTCCATTATAATAAATCTCTAAGCTTGCACACAGATAACATTGTGTTCTTCACAGTTGTAGCTGACTGACAGGCAGATGTTTGGGAGATAACAGGACGCTAAGAACTGTGCACTGGATAAACTCCAGTCAGCCAGGTCGACGGAGGAGGCTCCCGTAAGTTGCTGTGTTGTGAAACCTTTAAAACTGTCCGGCCCAGTCGCACACTCTGTCTCGTGGTTGTTTTTGCTTGATAAGGTTTGTTTTTTGTACTTTTAGCATCAAGTATTTTGTACTCCATTGATTTTCCTATAGACTGTGAACCCTTTATGTAAATACTTTAGGAACTTAAAAAAAAAAAAAAAGATTAAAACCTGCTAACTGCACTATAAAATGTTTCCTTTTCTGCTTTTACACATTACAAAAGGATAAACATTTTATTTTCTATGCAGAAATGCTGCTTATTTGCAATATTTCACTGTCACGTATAACATTTCAAGTTCATGTACAATATGTCATCATCATGTGACATTAGTTACAACCTCAGTGTCGTTGCCAGCATTACTTTTTACTTTTCTGTTCTAGTCTTATTTTAGCGTACTTATTTTATTTTCCTTAATGCATCCTATCTACTATGTTGTCATTTTGTTTTTTCGGAGGAATATCTTGCAGAAGAAGAAGAAGCCATAAACACCAGCCTCACTACACATAAGGAAAATGAAGCAACATCAAGGTGGGCCAAAAAGATGTCAAGCAAGTGCACTTGAGAATAAACAAAAAACACTCTGTATATTTTTAGCCTTTGGCTTACTTTCGTACTGCTATCATAATTGAGCATGCTTAAACTTCTCTTCACTGCAGAGCTTTGGCTATTTTGCAGGTGTTGCTCTTCCAAGCACCCAGAAGGGGGACAAAAAAAACAAAACAACTGACATTCAAAGAAGCAATCAGAACATTCTCTAAGCAAAGCTACCCATAAATAATATTTTAAAGAAATATGTCTTTTTTGGCTTTAAGTTCAACAACTGCAAATGCTTGAGCAGCTTGGATCTTAACTGTAGAGCACCACTAAACTACAGGAAGATACAGAGCAGAGATCACTTACCCTCTGGTAGTACACGTATGCCAGCACTCCAGCCACAAGTTCAATCAAGAAGATCAACAGCAGGAAAAAGAAATACTGTGGATGAGAAATAGGACAGAAGGAAAGAAATGAAGGGAGAAATTCAACATACTTGAGCTTTCAATTCATCCAGATATTTCAGCTTCAGAATCATCAGCACAGTTGTTGCCTGAACTAACTCGTCGCTAACTCAAGTTGTGATGGCTCAATATAAACTTCCATCAACTGTCATTGTCCCGCATCTGTCACGTCCAACACAGATGGCAATGCTGCATGAAGTGAGACAACCAGAAAGCAATTTGACAGGCTGGAGAATCGGATTTCTCGCAGGCATCTTTTAAGGAGTTCTCCACACAGATTGCGACTGATTCCATTATCTGTCGTAATCAACTTCGAAACCCCATCTCGGCTAAAACAAAAGGAAGGTGATTTAATAATTAACCGTCATCACAGCATAAACATCATTTGTATTCAAGAAAAAAACAAGAAATCAGACATCAGATTAGTGTAATTAACAGCTCTAAATCCATACCTTAGCAGCTAAAAATAAAGCTGTCAACCAAAAACAAACAATAGTTGTTGTAATTGTAAGCTTCATCCTTAATGACAGGCACTATTGTGTGTGCTGAAATGTAGAGCGTAGTTATGTAAACTATGGAGCAAACACATTGCCTACACATACAGTGCTCTGACAGCGCGTTGCGACTCAACCTAGAGACCATCACAACGACACGCTACGCTCCAATCCATTAGCGCTATTATTTACAGGAGCAGGCAGTAACATGAAAAAGATGAAAATGGCTGAAAAATGAGAAAAACGCCCCAAAAGACCCACAAAGCCTCAGAGCAGGCAGACGTTCTGATCCAGGAGTATTACGATTATGTAAGTACTTATGGGTCAGACAACACCCATCTTATATAAAAGATAAATAAAGTCTGATTGATTGGTTAATTGATTGATGTTTGCACTCGGCCTTCATTTTGATCCCAACTACATGCTTGTAAAGTTTTGTGAGTGAGTCTTGCATAGTTGCGACACTATTGAGTTGACAAAATCTACCCGGAGAGATTCAGACAAACACATCAACACCTGCTAAAGTGCTTCAAACTGCCTTTGTGGTGGTTCTCCCTGCAGCAGGTGTGGACTCTCCAGCACCACAGTTTGCCACTGTGACAGATCAACACACACAAACTCGCAAGGTGAACACAATAACATTCACGCCGTCACAGCTGGTTATAACACAAGCTTTTTATTGTTCATAAAATGCCCATCACAGACATGGCCTGTACCAACAAACACAACAAGACTGTCACCACAGCATCACTGCTACTTCACTTAAAACTATTGCACAACGTACCAAACAAAGTGATGGCAAACTATTCGTAACAAATGGCTGCAGGGCAACAATCATGTTTGAACACACTTAAACAGTCTGTTTTGTGGTTATCACAGTAATAGTGTCATGCAGAAACACAGCCTGCTGTGTATCTCTTGGTTACAAGATTTCATAAAACACTCCATCCTCTGTGTGCCTGCTGCCCACACAAAATGCTAACCTCGCCCCTTCTTTACTCACACTTACTGTTCATGCTATCATCAGTCATTAATCTCCCAAAACGAATCTCTAAATAGCGCATCTATGCAGTTGATAGTGTACCAAACTGCACCTCAGATTTAAAACGTCTACACATCCGCCTATTCACTCCTGCGAGCCCCTTTTTCTCTCCTATTGCTCCATCCATCAGCAGTAGATAGACAGACCTATAAATAGTCCTGCGGCAGTGAACGTTCACCTCCCGCCTGCTTCTTTCCCACTGGGCCCTGTCTCTGTAAAATAATGAGGACAGCAAGGTCCGCGTCAGAGCCATTTGTCAGCATCTACTGATCGACCTTAGCCCTGGTTTAGTACAGATGAGTTCCATGTTGTGTCGTGCAGGTGTTATGCAATTATTATGACGAGAAATCAAACTTTGCTGGACATGTGGGCGAGCATCTAGCCTTTCAGAGTGGACCTGACGATCTTGGACCGCTAACCAGTAGACCGGACCATCAGCATTGTTATTATTACATAACGGATGACATAGTGTGTCTGGTGTACACTGGACGGTAGAAATACTGCACAGCCATGCAACACGTGATAAAAACATAAAACCAGCCCTTCTATATTGAAATGTTTGTTTTCAATGTATTGAAACTAATTTGTACCTTGATTTAAAAGCCTCTACAAGTGGTATGACTTAGGACACCCCTTTAGTCCTGGCAGTGTGACTCATGTTCACTGATGCGTATCTTGTATTATTTCTGGCAAATTAAAAGTCGAAAAGTATAAAAATTCTTATATGCAAGCTGTAAGAATATATGAATACAATACTGTAATATGTATTGTGAAATTAAGAAGTAGACAGATTTTGTTTTTTGCAAATGCACAACAGGGCTTAACAATTAAATGACGTCAAATCAAAACCACATTTTGAAATAATGCAATTAGCAAAGGCTGCAATTTAGGATATATGTTGTGCAGCACACAAGAGTTTAAACCGTCTCGTCAGGGGTTTTAGAAATTCATGTTGTCATCCACGTGTGACAGTTGATGGTATCTCATGTGGTAGCGCTTCATCAAATGATTTAAATCTTCAACAGAGTACATTGGACTGAAGCTTGACTTTTAAAAACTATATCACAACTCAAATCGCAATTAGATATTTTTACTAAATCAATCAGCTCCAGTGCAAACCAAATATGGCAGTGCTCTTTACAAAAAAAAAAACACAACACACACTCCAATAGATTCCCAGTAAAAATGCAGTGTTCTGTCACTGGCCACTGTTTGTCTGCTTGCTGCTTCTTATTGTGGAATTAATTGGGTGACTCAATAGCCAAATGGTTATGGTGCATACCACACTGGCAAAAATCCCCAGAGTTCCTGGTCTGTCTCCCAGTTGGCTGGATCTGTACTTTGCAGAATTTATTTCTCTACTTTGCAAAATATGGTGAAAAATATCTTCTTGAGAATAAACTGCTACCTGGACTTTCGCAGTTTAAGAAAACTTAGAATTGGCATAAATTGTTACCCGTTTAACAAGCAGGTTTGTCTGTTAATAAAATCTTTGATTTTGTAACGGCATAAAAAAAGAGTTTTTAACCAAGTGAGTCATAATTACCCTTCACCCCCCTACACATGTGACTAGGTACATAAAGTACTATATAATCTACCCACACCCACATATCTACCCCAACTACAAGTAAAGGCAGGGACCTCAGCAGGATCCCCGTTAGTCTCTTGTCTCTCAAGTCTCACCGTGGATAGACAGCTTCTCTGTTCCCGGATGACAGCACAACAGCCCAAAAAGCCCGTAACAACCACCAGGCTGCCAGCCAGGATGAGGATATATGCCGAGACAGCAAACGTGCTGGAGGCCAGCAGACTCAGGTAGTCGCTCTTCTCCACAAGTGTCCAGACTCCTACACCCAAGACAGCAGCTCCACCCATCTGGAAAAGAAAGGGGGAGAAGAGGAGAGGAGGTGGTGGGTGAGGTGAGAACGATATCAGTGTATAAAGGTAAAGAGCAAGATTATGACTGGAGCTAAAGTTTACAAAGGTAAAAAAGTGTATATGCATAAACACATAATCATGAGTCATAAAATGGGAAAAAGGTGGCGATATGGCTTGAGCAGAGAAAGGGAATATGTGTGTGTCATGTCAGTTTAATTACAAAGAAATAAAAGACCATCAATGCAAAAAAAGACAAACATAGCCCTTTTTGTACATGAAATGACACATAGGAAGTGAGTTCAATGCTGCGAGCTGAGTCAGAGTTAAAAGCAGCATAACAGGGCGGTGGAAGGGTGAGAAAAGGAGCATAAAAGAGGCTTGAGAGGAAACAGAAAGAGAAAAAAGAGAAAGTGGCCGAACATAATAAATAACAGCCACAGGAGCAGTGAGACCACAGAGATCTGATCAGGACATGACGACCACTTCCTAACAAACAATCCTGAATGAGCGACCCGGGGTGGCGACCAGATCTGTTCTTCTCATCTCATGAGTTGCGCAAGCGGACAAATAGGAAATGCCAAAGAGTGTGTCTCCCCCTTCATCCTCCCATCCATTTCCGTCAAAAGCAAGAGCCTCTTAGTCACAGCAACACATGCCCATCCAAGGAGGCACTACTTGGATATATACAGGGCAAGAAAAGAGACGACTCTTCTCAAACTAGAATATACTTTCACTTTATGTTCAACAAGGAAGTACACTGAATTAAAATTAACTGACATGTCTCTGAAATGTTTTAAAGTGGGCTGCCAAGCAAGGGCCAATACTTTCCCAGTTCGGATCTGGCTGGGAATCTTTATGAATCTTTCTTCTGTAATGTCTTTACTACAGTTGTTCACATGAAAGATTAAATATATATATAAAAGTCAGTATCAACAACCAAAATCCCAAACTAGCATGGGTGCCTAATCCAACCCACTGCATCCTTACCAAAGTGTATAGTTGTACAAACTTTATCAGTATTTATAAGATGCAGTGTTCATTATTTTCTCTTATTCAGTCACAGCAGGGCACTAAATGTTTTGTAGTCTGACAAAAAAAAAAAAAAAACAACAAACACTGATATGCAATCCACATTTTGCATGATTACAGATTTAATATTTAACTAGATGACAAGCTAAAAGTTTTGTCTCATCAAAGAAAAAAGTAGATGAAAAGAGACTATATAATGTTTTTAGATTGCATACAAACAAATCAACTTGCAGTCAGTTCAAATTGAAAAAGGCTGCTGACTGGCATGTTATCAGTATCATAAGAAACAAATTATGAGGACAGCAGAGGTCAGAGCGGCACGGCCCTGACAAAAGATGTACTGCTTCCAAGATTGATGCATGTTGTGATGGTGCAGTGGGAGGGGGAGATGGTGTGAGGAAAATATGAAGAATTGCCCGACAGAGGAGAGGGATACAGTGTTTCCTCAAGAGGTGAGTTGTAAGGGGGTGACAGAGCATTAACTGAAGCCTAAAGATAACACTCGATCCCTTTTCTCTCTTTAACCTCTCCCACACACAGATTTTTCTCTTGACTCAAAATCCTTTCTTTGACTGTGTCTCAGACTTTGAAAATGCTTCCAAGTGAGCCAAGACACTGCACAGGAGCTTTAAGAGCATACGGCTTTAACAGCGAACTGCAGTAACAGAGTGTGGTGCCAGAGAGCAGGTTTGATGCACGGTTCCCCATCGTACACTGACAAGCCCTAAATAATCCATGACTCACTTTGGGCCGAGCCCATAGCTCAGCCTTTTAAGACTTAAAACTCTCCTTTATCCTCTGTCTGTTCCTATGTGACTCTTTACTCTAATGTCTATTAACCTAGAGTTTTAAAGGTGCACTATTTAGGATTAACATTCAAAAATGAACTAAAACTACCAACAGAAGGGGCAGCATAGTTCAACAGAGTTGTGTTTTTTGTGTCCACCCCTCTCATGAGAAAAAATTATATGTTTCTCCCCAAGGTCTTTGGTCCTTCCTATTGCTGAAACTTTGACAGCCGGTGGACACAACACTAACTTAAGCCTTGATTGTACTCCCTTGGGATGTGTAATAGATGCTTACTTTTTTTTAAAGATTATTTTTCTGGCGTTTTTGCCTTTATTAGTCAGGACAGTGAGAGAGTGAGACAGGAAAGAGGGGGGGAAGAATGGGGAGAGACCTTGCAGCAAACTGTCGCGAGCGGGAGTTGAACTCACAAACGCCGCGCCGTGGAACTATAGCCCCTGTTCATGGGTCGCTCGCTCAACCAGATGAGCTATAGGGGCGCCCATAGATGCATACTTGAAGGAGTTTGCAGACAGGACTTAGTTACGTTCATGCACAGTAGGTCATATCAACATATTTTGCACACTTCACTGCCCCTGTAGTGTAGTCGCCACTGGGACGGTCAGTGGGTAGGGGACTTCTATGAAGGTGCCCATATGGACGCTCCTAAACTTAAGGAGATCGTAAAATTTACTTGGGCCCAAATGGACCCTCACGTACTCACAAACATTGAAACTGTAAGGCCAGTGTTTTACTTTCCACATCATGCGTATACTATCTACTCATTGACTCGTACACTATCACCTCTTGAGATACAAAGTGGTATTGTGAGATGAAAAGGGGCAGGGCTCGCTGGTTAGCATGCTAACTTCAGTAGCTATCTCTGCAACACAACACATAGATAAACCTTTACTGATCCCTTTGTCAAAACAGGTGCACAACGCATTTCACTGCGCGTTATACCATCCTTGAAACTTTCATGCCAATCATTTTTGGTCACTTTTGACAGGTCTGAACCAAAAGACGTCCATATTGTACATTTAAAAGAGCATTTAAACAATACTACTGTGTGTAAAGCATAAAATTGTGATTTCCATTCACAAAACAGCCAAGTGGCAACGAAAACCTTACACCAAATGATTGCTTGCTATCTGGCACTTACCCAGAAGAGGAAGTTGAAAACAAAAAGCATGTACTTCAGACACACAGTCAGCCAGTCTTCCTGGTCTTCTTTATAAACTGCCGACATCTTCTTTCCTTCGATTCAGCTCTGAATGTGCAGATTTGCGGCGTTCCTGAACAAACACAAAGGATAATAGGACATTTAAAGCTATTAACGTTAATGTAGTTAAGCAAAAGTAGTCTGCAAAATGAAATTGTAGACTTGTAGTTAAAAACATACATATGCTCATTCGCCGACCACACCTTCTCCCTACCTTTCCTATCTCTCTCCACTTACCTCAACCACAAAGGCCATAAAAAAAAACACTTAAAAAAACAACATATGTGTTCCTGCGTAACAGAGATAAGGTATAGTAAAGGAGTGGATGATTGATGAAACACACACTGTCCTGACAGAACTTCATTTCCCCCCACAGCAGAAGCAAAATAAAACAATCAATACATGACAAAATATCTGTGGAACAAAGTGATAAACTGACTGCTTACAAAGTACGATTTATAAGATAGTGTGGATTCCTCACATGACAACAAATATAATGCGCCATAGCAGGCAGGCATCTGAGGGAACAGACAATGAAATGGAATAAGAGAATAACACAAACGCAGACACTACCAGGTAACTCGAGTAGTCTAAATTACTCAGGCAGAGCAGACATAATAGCATCAAAGCCCAGCTTATTATGACATTTGACAGCTCTGCAGAAAATCTGTGCCACAGCAAGTGAGAGTAATCAGAGCAATTATGTTTACCGAAGGGATGCAGCTGCCTGTCAGCATCATGACATCTCAGCAGCAACATCAAGTCATTTTTCAGCAGTTTGCACGCTCACCAAGTCAAATCAGCTATAAAACAAAGTTACTCAAGTATTGTTCTCACATTTGCCCTCCTCCAAGTTGCACACAACTCCCAGCTGATCACACAGTAGTATCAAGTAACCCTCTCAAAGTGCCTCTGGGTGTAACTGAAAAAAAAACAAAACATGAATCACACTAAGAAGCTGAAGCCACATTTCTGTCTCTACGCTGCAATGTTTAATTTTAAATATTTTCAAACTGAACTCTGTCTGCTATGCTTTAATTATCAAATAGTCGGAATACATCCGACTGTTAGTGATGCAGCATCCAAGTGGACAATACTATCGCCTCTTGTTACATCACAAACCACATTTTTTCATTATTCATAGCACTGAACAGACCATAAACCTCTGAATCATTAATTGAGCTTACAGCTTCAGTTCTGTAAATATGAGGCCATGGGCTGAGAAGCACTCAGACCCATAAAATTGATCTATACATTATCCTTCAGTGGAAAGGAAATAGTGCAGGTTGTGGTGTCTGTCAGCCAGGGACACATCTAAAACTGTAAATCATGTTTATCCGTGAGGAAAAAGTGGTGAATTAATCATTTGTTTTGTGGGGGAAGGGGTGCTGGATTAATCATGATACCTAACCGGGCTTAACATCAGTGAGCTACACGCAGAAGCTCGCAGCAAGTTTACAAACTAAGAACCATTTTAGTTGTGTAACATTTTGGCTATATTTGCCAGAATTCTGAGATGTTGTACCTGACGTTACAATAAACAATGGAAGGAAATGGGAGTTCATCAAATCATGCTGTATAAAGTTTCACTGAGGCGCCGT